>NC_042615.1:820297665-820561470 GCF_901001135.1 Rhinatrema bivittatum
GTAGGTGTTTTACTCATTGATCTCATTGTGAAAAGCTTTATTGAAGAGCCACGTTTTCAAACTTTTTTTGAAGAGTTTTAAATCTTCGTCAATCTTATTTCAAGTGACATAGTATTCCATAATATTGGACCCGCTAAGGATAGTGCTCTCTCTCTAACTTGGGTCAGTTTTGCTGATTTGACCGAGGGTATGGTTAGTAGAGCTTTATTGGCTGATCTGAGATTTCTCTGAGGGACATGCAATCGCAGTGCAGTGTTTAGCCAATCAACATTTTCTTCATTGATTAGTTTATGAATTGTGCATAGCATTTTAAATTGCACTCTTTGTTCTATTGGCAGCCAGTGTAATTCGGCAAGTGTTTGCGTGATATGATCCCTTCTGCTTTTACCAGTAAGTATTCTGGCAGCCGAGTTCTGAAGTATTTGTAATGGACTGAGTGTTGTATATGGTAATCCTAGGAAAAGTGTGTTACAATAGTCTGTGTTAGCAAATATTAGTGCTTGCAGAACTGTTCGAAAGTGTGCTTGAGTTAATAAGGGTTTTAGTCTCCTAAGGGCCATTAATTTGGCATAGCCCTCTCTAACGTTTAGTGATATGTGTTGCTTAAGGCTGAGTTCCGTGTCGATTATTACTCCTAGGTTACGAGCTTTATCATTTAATTCCACTGTCTTGTCATTTTTAAGTTTGGGATTCTGAATTATTTCAATGTTTTTTCGTTCAAGGTGTATAAATTCAGTTTTTTCAATATTGATTACTAGTTCCATTTGGTTTAGTAGTTGTCTTATTATATCTAGATACAGCATTGCCAAGTTTAATGTCTTTTCAATTGTTTCTTCTACCAGTAGAATTAGCTGAATGTCATCAGTATATATGTATTGTATGATACCTAGTCCCGCCAGTAGGTGGCAGAGGGGCAGCATGTAAATGTTAAATAGAGTTGCTGATAGTGCTGAACCCTGGGGGACCCCTGTCTTTAGTTTGATTTTCTCTGATATTGTGTTTTTTATCTGTACCTGAACGGATCTGTTATTCAGGTAGGATTTGAACCATTCAATTATTTTGTTTAGTAATCCTATTTCTTCTAACCCTTTTAGTAGTATTTCATGGTTTACTGTGTCAAATGCTGCTGACAGATCTAGTAATATCATGATGTAGTGTTTTCCGCTGTCAAATCCACGTAGTACATTATCTGTTAGGGAGATTAGTAATGTTTCGGTACTATAGTGTTTTCTGAAGCCATGTTGCGAGGGGTAGAGTATGTTATTGTTGTCAAGATGTTCTGCTAGTTGCTTTTGACCAGTTTTTCTATTAATTTAGCAAGCATAGGTAAGTTTGAAACAGGTCTATAATTACTTAGGATATTTGGGTCACTGTTTTTCTTTTTCAGTATTGGTTTTATTATTGCGCTTTTAAGTGAGTCTGGCATTACTCCTTCGCTAAGTGATTTTGGCTATTGTGTTGAAAGTTATATCAGCTAGTTTTTTTATATCCATGGTTGGGATGGTGTCAATTTTATGTGGGGCGGGATTCAGAATTTTTATCATGGATTCCACTTCGATCTGGGATACCTCGTCAAAGAAAAAAAGAAGAGTGACGCCGCTCATTTGGTAAGCCCGCCCCGGAAACCCCGACGTCATTCCCGGCTCCCCAAAGCCCTTTAAAGGGCTGAGAAGGCTACAGGCGTCGCGCGCCTAAGGAGCGCGACAAAGGGGCCTGCCCCTTTGTGCGCCCTTTCGTGCGCACCAGATCATAGAAGGATAAGGCACCCACGCGAACACCTCCTAGATTCCACTCTCTCCCAACCCAAGCGCTCTCACAACAGTTCTCCTCAAGCATTCGTCTAATCCATTCCAGCTCCCATCCAGCCACTCCAACATTCGTCCAGCCACGCCAGCATTTGTCCAATCCACTCCAGCACTCTTCCAGCTACTCCAGCACTCGTCCAATCCATTCCAGCACTCTTCCAGCCACTCCAGCATTTGTCCAGGCACTCCAGCATTCGTCCAATCCACTCCAGCACTCTTCCAGCTACTCCAGCACTCGTCCAATCCACTCCAGCACTCTAGACTTAGTTTTTGGGTACTTGCCAGGTTCTTATGGCCTGGATTGGCCACTGTTGGAAACAGGATGCTGGGCTTGATGGACCCTTGGTCTGACCCAGTATGGCATTTTCTTATGTTCTTATGTTCCAGCCACTCCAGCATTTGTCCAGGCACTCCAGCATTCGTCCAATCCATTCCAGCACTCTTCCAGCTACTCCAGCATTCATCCAATCCACTCCAGCACTCTTCCAGCTACTCCAGCATTTGTCCAGCTACTCCAGCATTCGTCCAATCCACTCCAGCACTCTTCCAGCCACTCCAGCATTCGTCCAATCCACTCCAGCATTCATCTAATTCCACTCCAGCACTCTTCCAGCCACTCCAGCATTCGTCCAATCCACTCCAGCATTTGTCCAATCCACTCCAGCATTTGTCCAATCCACTCCAGCATTCTTCCAGCCACTCCAGCATTCGTCCAATCCATTCCATATTCGTCCAATCCACTCCAGCATTCGTCGAATACTCTCCAGCATCCCATCTGGGCTCCAGCCACTCGCAGCTCCCTCCACCTACCAATTAACAGTAACACAAGAGGAGCCTTAAACCCAGCTTCTTACCGGCTTCTCTCCCTCTCTTCACCTCCGATAGGAGCAGGGTTAGCTACGCAGTCGGCGCCCCAGTCCCGATGGGGTAAGGCCTCCTTACCTGCACGCCTTCCCACAGCAGAGCTGCCACTGACCACGAGACCGTAACGTTGTTTCTTCCAATCTCTCCGAGATGCTCCACAGGCCCTTCGAGCCGGCCCTTCGGTCTCCCTCCAATCGAGGCGGATCCCTCCACCATCCAATCAACAGCCGTACAAGAGGGGTTTTAAATCCAGCCAGGACTTCTCCAGAAACCTGTTTGCCAGACCTATTTACTCCCAGCTCTCTGCCCCACTCCAAAATGCACTCCTTTACCATCCCCGTCATCAACAATCACCTCAGAATTAAAGGGAAACCTCCTCCGGTTCACACCATCCTATCATTCTTTCACCATTCACACAACTGCTAGGCCTCTCTCTCTTCACCTTGACCCTTTTCAATGCACAATCCCTCTCAAAAAAATCCCACATTCTTAATGATTTTCTCTCAGAGGCCACTCCAGACATCTGTGCCATCACAGAAACCTGGTTAAAACCCACGGATTCGTTTCTTTTAAATCAACTTCCCACTCAAATCTATGATATATTCTCAATCCCCAGACCTAAAAAAAGAGGTGGAGGACTTCTTCTTGCAATTGCAACTAAGAAAGGCCTTAAGATCACCCTTCAACAATCTAATCAAATTTCTAACCTAGAATGTGCGTATTTCAAATCCAAACAGCTCCAAATATGCCTTATCTACGCCCCTCCTGGAAATCTCGAAACCGACCCATCACCCCTCATAGAATACATAGCCAAACACATCAACTATGACTCCCCCGCATTAATTATGGGAGATTTCAACTTACATGTAGACTCGGCCACACGCTCCACTAACTGCGAGACTCTCCTATCCTCACTTCGACACATGGGCTTCAAACAGATCATTAACAACCCAACTCACAAGGCTGGCCATACCTTGGACCTGATATTCGTGAACGAAGGCATCTCTCCCTCATCCTCTCCAACCTGCACACTGGTACCGTGGTCGGACCACCAAATCATCACCACGGTCCTCAAGTAGCAGACACTCTTCCCCCTTCCTTCCCAAAAACCACGGTTCACTTCCGGAAACCCTGCTCGTCAGACGTTCTAATTAAACAGTTTGCCAAGGAGCTCCCACAGCTCGATCTCTCAGATGGTAACACAGCCATCACCTCATGGCACTCCATCACCAACAAAGTCGCAGACCAAACCTGCCCACTTACCACCAAGGTTCTCCACAAGGCCCAGGACAACAGAAAACCTTGGTTCACACCTGAACTGAAGGCCATCAAGCTTGACCTCAGAAACAAAGAACATATTTGGCGCAGAAATCCTTCTCCCACAACCCTAGCAAGCTACAAATCCACCCTCAACAACTACAGGAACACCATCTTCAAAACAAAGAAAGACTTCTTCGCCATAAAAATTCACCATTTCATCTTCGACTCCAAAGCTCTTTTCACCTACATCTCTGCTCTGACCAAACCCTCTCCTTGCTGCAATTTGTACATCCTGTCGTTCGTGAGAAACACCTTGCCCTGGAGGGTATCAAAATGAGCTCCCAAATACTCCAGATGCTGTGATGGAGTCAGATGACTTTTCACTTCATTGATTACCCAGCCTAGGGACTGGAGACAATGGATCACACGAAGAACCGTCCGCTCACCTTCCTCTTCCAACTTGGCTTGGCATCGAGGTAAGGATGGACCATTATCCCTTCCTTCCGGAGGGTCACCGCCACCATAACCATCACCTTGGTAAAGGTGTGCAGGGCTGTCGCCAGTCCAAACGGCAGCATCTGGAACTGAAAAGGCTGACCCAGGATCTTGAATCATAGGAATCTCTGGTGAGCTCTGCGAATCGGGATGTGTAGATAAGCCTCAGTGAGATCCAAGGAGGCGAGGAATTCTCCCTTTTGAACCGCTGCGATGACTGTTCAAAATGTTTCCATTCAAAGACAGGGCACCTTCAAGCAGCGATTCACCTTCCGTAGGTCCAGGATGGGTAGGAAAGTGCCCTCCTTTTTGGGAACCACGAAATAAATAGAGTACCGTCCCCTTCCCCATTCCTTGGACGGCACGGGGACGATCGCCTTCAGGGCCAGAAATCTTTGTAGAGTGTCTTCTACCATGGCTCACTTGTTGCGGGAAATGCATCGCGATTCCACAAAGGCCGGCATGAGAGGCCGAGAAAAGTAACCTTTTTTTTACCACCTCCAACATCCAGCGATCGGAGGTGGTCCTGGCCCACTCCTCGTAAAATTGGGACAACCTGCCCCCGATCATCCCATCGGGTGGACCTGATTTCATTGGGCAGGCTTCCCAGTTCCGGTTCCCTGACTGAAACCACCTCTGGCAGGACGACTGGAGCCGCGAAAGGACTGTCTGGAATCAGAGGGTGGAACACTCCTCCCTGACCTGCTTTTCGGAAATCCCGAATATGGGATCGAGGACCAAATGATTTCCTGTAGGGCTTTCTATCTTTCGGCAGTTTATTGCCCTTGGAATCCCCCAGAGATTTCATCAGCTGATCCAAATCCTCTCCAAACAGCAATTTCCCTCAAAAAGGCAGACTGCACAATTGCAACTTGGAGGAAGCATCCGCTGCCCAAGTGCAGAGCCATAGGAGCCGCCGAGTCGCCACCGAGGAGACCATAGTCTGGGCCACCGAACGCACCAAGTCATATAAGGTATCCGCCACATATGCTACTGCCGCCTCCAGACGAGCCGCTTGAGAAGCTGACAAAGTCCCAGAAGATGATGGGTCCTGCGGTTTTTGAATCCATAATAAACACGCTCTTTGCATCATGCTGGCACACACCGCCGCTCGAAGTCCTAAGGAGGAGACCTCGAACACCCGCTTCAAATACAGCTCCAGCTTGCGGTCCTGCACATCTCTGAGAGCAGCCGCTCCCGCCACTGGAATGGTTGTCTTCTTGGTCACCGCTGGATACAGCCGCATCCACCTTAGGTACCCTGAGGCATTCTAAATGTTCCTCCATTAGCGGGTAGAGTTTTTGCATCGCCCGGCTGACCTTAAGCCCTGCCTTCAGGGATTCCCACTCCCGGCTGATGAGCTTTTGAATCTTCTTCAGGATGGGAAAAGCACTAGATGGACCCCGGAGACCGTCCAGAACTGGGTTCACTCCTTCGTTGTCTGAATCTTCAAGCAAGGGTCTCACCCCCAGTTCCTCAAGCACCTGGGGAATAAGGGGGCGCAATTCCTCCCTCTTAAACAGCTGGACTACGCGGGGGTCTTCCCCCTCCGCACTAGGTTCTACCAGATCTTGATCAGCGTCCCCCGTATCT
Organism: Rhinatrema bivittatum; assembly: GCF_901001135.1. Taxonomy (NCBI): domain Eukaryota; kingdom Metazoa; phylum Chordata; class Amphibia; order Gymnophiona; family Rhinatrematidae; genus Rhinatrema; species Rhinatrema bivittatum. The sequence continues at coordinate 820,303,683 of NC_042615.1, forward strand.
ACGTCTGGAGGGACCTCACCCTGATCTGCAGCGGTGTCCCACGGGGGCGGAGTGGAGTCGTTCCCCTGCTAGTCGACTGCACCCGATAGATCCTCCCAAGCCAAAGTTTCCCAGGACGGACAACTGTCAGTTCGCAGATGGGGATGCTTAGGAACTCCCACGCTCCCATCCTAGGCTCTGCGCTTTGCGAGCTTCTGAGCCAGAAATGCTTCATGCATGAGCACAAATTCCGGTGAAAATCCTCCCGGTCCCGTCTTGTCATTGCTAGAATCAGTGTCCGTGTCTCTCGATTACTCCGGTCTCGGAGTCCGCACAGTGAGGGACAGCGGGGGAGGGTCATCCTGGGAGACCTTTTCCACAGGGTGCGCAGTGGGGGTTGGGCTCCTTCCATTAGACCCAGCTGCCGAGCCAGACCTGCGTGCAGACCTTTTAGGTTTGGTCCTCTCATCAGGCCCCTTCCCCACCCAGTGCAAAGTCCGTGCACAGTGACAGGGGTCTAAATAAGCTGACCATACCCTGCAAGCCTTACAGGGCTCCACCAGAGGAGTTTCTGCCATGTTCCTCCTGCAAAAAGGAAGAAAACAGGTGCTGCCACCCAGCCCTGGTGACCCCCACCAAAAACGCTGTGAAAATCTGCCCCAGGAATGCTGGGGAGCCGAGTGGGAGGTTGAAAAAGAAAAAAACAAAATGGTCATGGCGGTAAAAATAGCTCCGGAGCTGGCGGTAAAAATGAGGCAGCGATCCTAAAAACGTCCTCGGAGGTTCTTACCAGGGCTGAAACACTCTCCCATCCTCTTCAGGGGTCTACCTGAAACCAGGCAGACTGATTTACCCTGGGAGCTGCGGTGAACAGGGAACTTGGAGCTGTTTTGTTTTTCTTTTTATACAAAAACATTAACTTCTAGTAACAGAAAAAAATAAAGCCTAAGCTAAGAATAACAGAAAAAAATCTCCAAAGGGGCTACTTCCCTGTACCGCAGACACTGAGGGGGAGCTTTCGGGTCGCTGAGGGAGCCAGTCCCCTGGCTATCAGGGGACCCGGAACCACACGGGCTAGCACCGCACGGCTCAACCTGAGGGTTGGTCCAGACACTGAACCTAGCACCTCAGGGTGCAAGAAAAATCCATCTCACACAGAGCTGCAGGTATACACGACCACCATTTGCTGGAGTCAGAGAAATACTGATGAGCTGCAGGTGGCACACTTGGGATACCAGTGCCTCGAAGCTTTGTTCTCTGACTCCATCTGCTGGTGGGAGTGCATAACCCCACTGGTCTGAACTGATCTGGGTATGTACAGGAACTAGGCATCATAGTGGATAATACATTGAAATTGTTGGGTCAGTGTGCTGCGGCAGCCAAAAAAGCAAACAGAATGTTAGGAATTATTAGGAAGGGAATGGTGAATAAATAAAACAGAGAATGATACAATACCTCTATCGCTCCATGGTGAGACCACACCTTGAATACTGTGTTGCTGCATCTCAAAAAAGATATAGTTGCAATAGAGAAGGTACAGAGAAGGGCAACCAAATGATAAAGGGGATGGAACAGCTCCCCTATGAGGAAAGGCTAAAGAGGTTAGGGATGTTCAGCTTGGAGAACAGATGGATGAGGGGGGAATATGACAGAGGTCTTTAAAATCATGAAAGGTGTAGAATGGGTAAATGTGAATCAGTTATATAATTTTTCAGGTAATACAAGGACTAGGGGCACTCCAGGAAGTTAACAAGTAGAGGTGAGAGAGCTCCTTCCTGGCTTCTTCCCGCCTCTCTCATGTTCTTCCCCCCCACGGGATGAGACATAGGTGAGAAAGCCTCTTTCTGCCTCTCTCATGTTTTCTCCCCCCCCCCCCCCCCCCCCAGGAAGCGACAGAGGTGAGACAGCACCTTCCTGGCTTCTTCCTGCCTCTCTCATGTTCTCTCCCCCACCCTCGGGATGTGATAGAGGTGATAGGACTCCTTCCTGGCTTCTTCCTACCTCTCTCATGTTCTCTCCCCCCGGGATGTGACAGAGGTGAGAGAGCTCCTTCCTAGCTTCTTTCTGCCTCTGCTCATGTTCTCTCTCCCCCAACCCCGGGATAAGACAGAGGTGAGAAAACTCCTTCCTGGCGTCATCCTGCCTCTCTCATGTTCTCTCCCCCCCCCCCCGGATAAGACAGAGGTGAGAGAGATCCCTCCTGGCTTCTTTCTGCCTCTCTCATGTTCTCTCTTCGCCCTGGGATGAGACAGAGTGAGAAAGCTCCTTCCTGTCTTTTTCCTGCCTCTGCTCATGTTCTTCCCCCCCCCTCCCCACCCAGGATGATACAGAGGTGAGAAAGCTCCTTCCTGGCTTAATCCTGCCTTTGCTCATGTTCTCTCTTCCCCTCGGGATGAGACACAGGTCAGAGAGCTTCCTGGCTTCTTCCTGCCTCTGCTCATGTTCTCTCTCCCCCCCGGGACGAGACAGAGTGAGAAGAGCAAGTTTGCTTACCGTAAACGGTGTTTTCTGTAGATAGCAGATGAATTAGCCATGCTGTATGGGTATGTCCTCCATGCCACTAGGTGGCGAAGCTCTCAAAACCTAACAAAATCTTTTAGCCAGGTACTCCTTCCCTCCTGTATCCTGACAGGCTTACCTCAAGCCACTCAGTCAGTGTCAAAGCAAGGTAGAAATGCTAGAACTGTCCAGGGAGGTGGGCGGGTCAGCATGGCTAATTCATCTGCTATCTACGGAAAACACTGTTTACAGTAAGCAAACTTGCTCTTTTCACGTAGATAAGCAGCTGAATTAGCCATGCTGTATGGGAGTCCCCAGCTGACGTACTGAGCAATTAGCATGTGTCACTGAATAAAATTTTTTTTTTTTTTTTGCTCAATACGAAATTGTGGCGGACAGTTCCTACGAAGGCTGTATTTGTTTGGAAGGCTGCACTTCTGTAGGATAATCCGTCCGAAAATGGATCATCCACCGGCTGATTGTGTAGACACTGGTGGGATGTGAAAAATGTATAGCGGTAAATTGTATCGCCACGTCATAGGTGTCTATGAGAGGTACTTGATGGAGAGGGACCATCGAGGTTGTCATCTCATGCATTTGATGTGTTCCTAGGGTTGCAGATAGCGTTTGCGACTTTCTAATATCGTTGAAATGGATATAGTTGTAGACATCCTTGGATGAAGTTGTTGACGTCATTGGACGCTCTTGTGCATTTGGATTGACGAAGAAAAACAGTTATGAGGGTCAATTGGGTGACTGAGTGCACGTATTGTAGTATACTAGTGCATGAGTACAATCAAGGTAAGTCAGCCTCTCTGTATTGTTGATCGGAAGAGGGTTGGCTAGAACATGGGTTAGATGATAGGCTGGTTAATGCAGAAACTGGACATTACCGTTAGTAGAAAATTCTGGTAAGTGTGCAAGGTTACCCTGCTGTGGTGAAATTGAAGAGAAAGAGGGTAGTGAACCAGTGCTTGTGAGTCACTTGGCTTTCTTGTAGGAATGAAATTGAACAGGAAAAACACACCTTCTGAGAGGAGCGAAGGTGACAAATGTGCAAAGGTGCAAGGAAGAACATCATTAGCCTTTTGAGATCCAGGTTAATGTGCCACGGCACCAGTGGTTCTGAAGAAGGTAATAAGCTGTAATGGTTCTTACAGGAACATGTAATGAGTAGTTGCATTGCCTTTGCTGTATCGTAGATGGAGGCAGGACAGAATTCGGGCAGGTGGGCCAGTTAATGGGCTATACCTGTTGATGAACATTCGAAAGCGCAGCAGAACAATGTCCCTGGTACTTGAATGCAGTGGAGAGTTATCCTGAGGATAGGAGATAAGGGAGCTCGGTAATGTCCACGGCCTAGGGTGTAGGGAGGCGTGGAGAGGATGGTGCTTCCGCCCAGCAAAGAAACTAGGAGCTGCGTCCATGAGAACTGGGTTGCAGATCGAAAACCATCGTAGGTAACTGTACCCTGGACGGCTTGATTATGGTGGTGCGATGAGGCACAGATGTGCTTGGTTTTCCCTTTGTTTTGTTTTTTTTGATATCCGCGATATGGCAGAGCCATCCAGTATCCTCTGCATCTCTGGAGTGTTGGAGAGATGAGTGGAAAAAAACGGAGGGAATGCATAAAAATGCGATATGACCAATCAATGAGAAAGGCGCATGGAGTTTGAGTGAGCTCAGAGAACTCGAATAAAGTGCTCCATTTTTCCTGTTGTACAGTGCTGCAAGAGATCCTCAGTAGTGAGAACGTCTTAGTGAGATTATGTTTGGAATTAGTGTTGTAGTTAGTTACCCTTTGTGGAAGCGAAGTGATGTTGAGTTTGTCCAGTCAGGAATTGATAATTCCAGCAGATAATTGATGGATGTGAGATGGATAGTTGAGGAGCGTGATTCAGTCTCTGAACTGCCACATCGTAGAGGTTTAGGAACCGCATACACTTTGTTTTTGTTTTTAAAAACAATGGAAGACGGATTCTGTGCGAATTGTGTACATCATTCCTTTGTAGAGAATTCTGAGGTATATGTGCAGAGCGTGTTTATACGAAGTCGATAGAGCTTGTGTCTGAAATTTGTACAGATGCTGAGATGAGCCCTATGTGATGGCACAGGGAAGGCAGGGATGAGCCCGTTAATATGTCAACGGGAGTAGCCACGGTTGTGAGTTCATCCCCTTATTTTTTTTTTTACTGCAGACCAAGGAATGTGAGAGGTCAATGAATGGAGTCTATTGTTGCCTGAGGCCACCTCGCAGGTGGCAGATATGGAGGCACGCATTCGTAAAAATGTTGGTGGCTACCATACGTGTCTCTGAACAGTTATGGTCTGGCTAGTTGTCACTGTAGTACTGTGAAGTAGAGTTGTACCACCTGTTGCTCTCGGGTAACTAGAAAGCCTTGTTGTGAAGCTCGTGATGCAGGCACCTATGGATTGCAGTTGTAATAGACTGCAATGTGGACTCCATGTTTCTTTTTTATTTATTTATTTTGGATTAGGAGTCCTAGATTGATTAGACAAGAATCGTCTGCCAAGATTGCCGTTTGGTAGCATTCGAATGAACAGTAGGAAACTATTGTTCAAATAGGGAAAGATTACTCTCCCTGATGACGGAAGGTGCAGCATCATAATTGTCCAGTAGTTGTTGAAAACTAGTGGGAGAAAGGCCGTATGAATCGTTGCCCATTTGGAAAAAACCTAGGCAGCACTAGGTACTGGGATGGATTAATATGTATGCCTGCGCCTGTTGCAAAGGCAGTGTGACCCCCGGGATGAAGGACGGTAGAATGATCCTGAGAGAAGGCATTCCACATGTATTATCCGTATTATAATTATAATCTTTTTAAACTGATTGAATCAGTGCAATGTAACTACAGATTGGGAATAAGCGGGGAACTTTATCCCCGAGGTAATGAGGGTAGCTGTATGATGTCTTAAAACCCAACCGGGGTTTTGGAAATTGAGGATCCGTAGGATGCCGCAGCTGGTGAGGCATCCTAGTGAGCTGATATGGTGGGTGTGGCTGATCAGCTTGGTGCTTCAATGGTTGAAAAGATGGCACTTATAAGTGGAGTAAGGTTTGAAGGTTAATTTCCATTTCCTTTCTTTTTTTTTTTTTTTAATCCTCATTAGAGGGCCGAGGCTGATTATTGGCATTGTGTTAGATGAACGCTGAGAGAAGGTATGAAAGGGACTACCAATTATAATCTCGAGGCTTTGTGTGGTATCAGTGAACTGATCGCCGAATAAGTTGTCTGGACGGGATGGTAACATGTCCAGTTTTCCGTAAATACCATCTCATACGGTGCTGGAATTAAACTATGGTAGGTGGTTGACTACCAAGGTGTTTGTTGAAGTCTTAAAGAAGACTTGCAGGTTACGGAGAAAAACAACAGAGTGCAGAAAGTGCTTCCACCTATTCTCGAGGTTCTGGTAGTGAGGCAAGGTGTGTTTGAAGTTGTGGTTCTAGATCCTGTCGAGTATCAAGATATGCGATGCAAATTGTAATGGTTAGTATGGGGGTTGTGAGCCTTTCCGAAGAAAGACTTTACCTCCTTTGACATCTCTTGTATATATACTTATATATATATGACAAAAAAACTCCTAAAAAGGGGAAGGAAAAAAGCACCTATGTAGTTTTATAATATTGGAAATTACAAAAATGTTTTTTTTGTTTTACTGTATTAAAAATACATATTTATTAGAAATATTTATAAAAAATGTTTGACATACAATACATATAATTCATTCAAAAAAAAAGTTTTTATACAAAAATTAGTATAAGAATTCCTCATAACCCCTCCTCAACCCTAATCTGTAACTAATCTCACACTATGAGAAATTTAACCACCCCCTATGTATCAGTACTATGCATTTTTAATTTGTTATAATGTTGTTTTATATATAAATATATATAAATAATGCATACATAAAATACTTATGACGTACTCCTTCGATTGTAGTACATCAAGGGTCATTTACGTCATTGTATGCCCGTGTTTGAAATTATATATAGGACATACTAAGTTACCTATAAGAACTCGGATCATACAACACAGAAGTTGTATTCGTACTCAAAAACAGGAAGCTCCCCTTGTGAAGCACTGGATAGATCACAAGCATACTCTGGATCAATTAAAGTTTTGTGTAATCCAGCAATTACAATCTCGTAGAGGTGGAGCTATCTCACAAAGTCTACGTCAAACGGAACAAAGATTCATTTACTTTTGGCAATCGTTGGCCCCTAATGGACTTAGTCGGCGAAACAATGTGACAAGGTGATAGCTAAAGCCAGAAGAATGCTGGGCTGCATAGAGAGAGGAATATCGAGTAAGAAAAGGGAAGTGATTATCCCCTTGTACAGGTCCTTGGTGAGGCCTCACCTGGAGTACTATGTTCAGTTCTGGAGACCGTATCTCCGAAAAGATAGAGACAAGATGGAGGCGGTCCAGAGAAGGGCGACCAAAAAGGTAGAAGGTCTTCATCGAATGATTTATGAGGAGAGATTGAAGAATCTAAATATGAACATCCTGGAGGACAGGAGGAGCAGAGGTGATATGATACAGACTTTCAGATACTTGAAAGGTTTTAATGATCCAAAGACAATGACAAACTTTTTCCGTCGGAAAAAAATCATCAGAACCAGGGGTCACGATTTGAAGCTCCAGGGAGGAAGACGCAGAACCAATGTCAGGAAGTATTTCTTCACGGAGAGGGTAGTGGATGCCTGGAATGCCCTTCCAGAGGAAGTGGTGAAGACCAGAACTGTGAAGGACTTTAAAGGGGCGTGGGATAAACACTGTGGATCCATAAAGTCTAGAGGACGTGAATGAATGTGGAAAAAAGGATTTGCATTCACAAAAAAGCAGGGAGTAGCTTGCTTGTTATGGCAGTTACTACCCTAAACCAAATAAGCCTGATACTTCACTTTCAATGCATATCCAGCATAGTTCTCTGCTTCAACGGGAAGGGAGTAAGACTGATACTTCACGCATATCCAGCATTGCTCTCTGCTTCAACAGCAGGGCAGAAAGACTGATACTTCACGCATATCCAGCATAGCTCTCTGCTTCAACAGCAGGGGAGAAAGTCTGATATGTCACTTTCAATGCATATCCAGCATAACTCTCTGCTTCAACGGCAGGGGGAATGAAGAAAATGGATCTATATACAGACAACAACCAAAAAGGACTGAATTACATAGTCTGGGAAAACAAATAAGCATGGGTGTAGCTTGCTTATTGCGGCGGTTACTACCCCTAACTAATTAAGCTAAATATTTCACTTAGATGCAGCTCCAACACTGCTCTCTGCATTAATGGTGGGGTGGAAGGGAAATAGAACCAAAAGGTTACTAAGAGCCAAGAGTAACACATAAGTATGAGAAAAAAAAAAGTGCAAAGTTTGCTGGGCAGACTGGATGGGCCATTTGGTCTTCTTCTGCCGTCATTTCTATGTTTCTATGTTAATACCATGATTGAATGGGAAGCATTCTTTTGAATGAATCTGGCCATGGATACAGCGAATTAGGGTCTAAAGATCATTACTTCTAACTGCATGAATAAGGGTTTAAAGATTATCACATCTAACTGCATGATAGCTCAGGTGATATCAATAGATGGGCTAGCTCATTTTTGGTTGGATAAAGTGCGGTCACGAGTAGGCATTTAATGCGGAGGTAGTGGACATGAAGGAGCCTCGCTATGAAATTTCAAATCTAAAGCCGACAGGCTGGAACAGGCAAAGAGTTCACGGTAAGGAGAGCATTTATGAGATACCGCCAAGGGCAGTTAGAATTTAGAGAGGTGGTCAGGAAGAACGTAGGTATGAGTGTGTAGCATGATGTTGGTGAATGAATGATAAATGTATAATTAGTTTGGTATTAGAATCAGTGAGTAGGGGTTTAAGGACCACGTTTAGGTCAGCTGGATAAGAGGTTATATGGTATAGATAGTTTGGAGAGCCTATTGTTGTTTGGGCACAGGGAGGTTATGAGTAGGCGTTGAAATGGAGGCAATGTATGTTTAAGAGCTTTGCTATGGAATTTAAAAAAAGGTGTGTGGATAGAATCAGAGAAGAGTTTGAGGTAAAGGGTTTACCTTTGTAATTTTGTGAAGGATATTTACACGGGAGTGTGTGTGGTGATTACGAATAAGAGAGTAGCTTGTTATATGGTGTTGTTTTTTAATTTGGCATAGAGAACCGAAGTAAGATTTATGAGACCATATTAAAGAAAGCGAGACACCAACATTTAAAAATGTTTTTGAACTCCGCGCTCTTCTAGTCAAATGGACCCTTTTTGAAAATACAGTGATATGTAAGTATGGCATTATTTGGGGAGACAAGTGGAGCATTTATAGGAGTAATATACTAAGAGCGGATTTCTAAAGCATAATGTGTATTTATAGGAGGTCGAACCAGTGCTAGTTTTGGGCAATTGGAAGTTGATCGAATACATCACACAGGTGAGGTTGTTTTGAATATTTTGGCGGCAGTAGAATAATGCTGCAGTAGGGCTGCTGTGAACATAACCAAATATAGGTTAAAATAAGTTTGAAAATATGGAGGTGGTTCAATTGTTTTTTTAAGTAATGATGTTAAATTCAATAAGAGAGCTAATGGGTTCTATTTATTTTTATTGATGTTATATAACCATTTATTCAGCCGGAAGGCGAATTTGAACCCAGCATCTTCTCTGTCTTACCTCATGTTGATGAGGTGGGCGTGAGACGAGGTAAATAATATTTTTTGTAACCATTTGTTTTTTATAAGATGTCTAAATGCAATAGTTGAAAGTTGTGAGAGACACATGTATATACATACATATTGGTATATACACACACATTTTGGGGTAGATTTTCAAAGGGATACGCGCGTACCCCCCGAAAACCTACCCCAAACCCCCTCTGCGCGCGCCGAGCCTATTTTGCATAGGCTCGGCGGCGCGTGCAAGCCCCGAGACACGCGTAAGTCCCAGGGCTTGCATGGAGGGGCGTGTCAGGGGGTGTGCCGGGAGTGACGCGGCATTTCGGGGGTGTGTCCGGGGGCGTGGTTCCGTCCCGGGGGCGTGGACGAGGCCTCCGAAATGTCTCCGGGACGGGGAATCGCGCGCCAGCAGCCTGCTGGCGCGCGCAGATTTACGCCTCCCTTGGGCAGGCGTAAATCTGCCAACAAAGGTGGGGGGGGGTTTAGATAGGGCTGGGGGGGGGTGGGTTAGGTAGGGGAAGGGAGGGGAGGGGGAGGGGAGGCAAAAGGACTTCCTTTTGCCTCCCCTCCCCTTCCCCTGTTCCCTCCGAGGAACAGGAGCGCGCTGCCTGTTCCCTCCGAGGCCGCTCCGATTTCGGAGCGGCCTCGGAAGGAACAGGCAGCGCGCGCCGGGCTTAGTGCGCGCAGGTTGCACAAATGTGCACCCCCTTGCGCGCGCCGACCCCAGATTTTATAAGATACGCGCGGCTACACGCATATCTTATAAAATCCAGCGTACTTTTGTTTGCGCCTGGAGCGAGAACAAAAGTACGCGTGCGCGTAAATTTATAAAATCTACCTCTTTAATTTTAAGGCTTTAAGTGTAATTTTATGGGGTTAAGGGTGGTAGGTTTGGAAAGTCGGGGTATTTAGAAATTAAGGTAGTTGTTACGATTGGGCAGTGGTCTGGTGTCGTGAACACCACCCTCAGGAGTGACTCCAGGTGGAGAGAGACAGGGATGGCTGCAAGGTCTCTGAAGATGACAGGAGTGAATGAAACTGGACGATGGCTGTGAATATGTGGAGCAAAGTACTGGTTGTGAACAAGTCAAAGCCCAGGCAGGGTCAAGGCAGGCAGCAGGCAACAAGGTCAGAGTCCAGACAGGGTCAAGGCAGGCGGCAGACAACAAGGTCAGAGTCCAGGCAGGGTCAAGGCAGGCGGCAGGCAACAAGGTCAGAGTCCAGGCAGGGTCAAGGCAGGCGGCAGGCAACAGGGTCAGAGTCCAGGCAGGGTCAAGGCAGGCGGCAGGCAACAAGGTCAGAGTCCAGGCTGGGTCACAAGAACCTTATAGCAAGGCAGAGGGCCCAAAGGCCACACACACTCAGCAAGGCAGAGAGCCCAAAGGCCACACATACACAACAAGGCAGACTGCCCGAAGGCCACACACACACGGCAAGGCAGAAGCCCAAAGGCTTCTGCCTTGCTACCGAAGGCCAGGTAGCAAGGCAGAAGCCCCAAAGGCCAGGTAGCAAGGCAGAAGCCCGAAGGCAGGGTAGCAAGGCAGAGACCCGAAAGCCACACACACACAGCAAGGCAGAGGGCCCGAAGGCCACACACCCACAGCAAGGCAGAGAGCCCGAAGGCCACACACCCACAGCAAGGCAGAAAGCCCGAAGGCCACACACACACACACACACACACACACACAACAAGGCAGAGGGCCCAAAGGCCACACACACACAGCAAGACAGAAGCCCGAAGGCCACACACAGCAAGGCAAGGCAGAAAGCCCAAAGGCCACACACACACAGCAAGGCAAGGCAGACCCGAAGGCCACACACAGCAAGGCAAGGCAGACCCGAAGGCCACACGCACGGCAAGGCAGAAGGCCCGAAGGCCACACACAGCAAGGCAAGGCAGAAGGCCCGAAGGCCACACACAGCAAGGGAAGGCAGACCCGAAGGCCACACGCAAGGCAAGGCAGAAGGCCCGAAGGCCACACACAGCAAGGCAAGGCAGACCCGAAGGCCACATGCAAGGCAAGGCAAGGCAGAAGGCCCGAAGGCCACACACAAGGCAAGGCAAGGCAGAAGGCCCGAAGGCCACATGCACGGCAAGGCAAGGCAAGGCAGAAGGCCCGAAGGCCATACACAAGGCAAGGCAAGGCAAGGCAAGGCAGAAGGCCCAAAGACCACACGCAAGGTAAGGCAGAAGGCCCGAAGGCCACACGCAAGGCAAGGCAGAGAAGGCTAGAGCAGGGAGCCCAAACGAACTCGATGCCGAAGCACTGGAGTCTAGGATAGGCAGGATTATAAGGACAGTCCAGGACATAGAGCAAATGGATTGGGCCAGCCAGGAGAGCCTGCTCTTGAAGGACCCCTGGTGGTGAGGCGGTTGCACAGCAGCCATAGCCGTAACAGTAGTATGGATGGTGTAGGGGATGAAAAGCACAGTGAGCATAGGATTGTTTTAATACCATTTGTTCAAAATTGTAAAAAACTATATATTATATATTTTTTAGATACAGTCATAACTGATATTGAGGCACTGTGTGTGCGGCTGGTGGTTTCGTTTGAACATACAAATTCCCCTGAAGAAGCCATATAGGTGAAACAAGGCCTTGTGAGACATCTGATTATACTATCAAAAGATACAGTGGAAAACGGACGGGGATAATTGTGATTAAACCATCAAAATCACACAGTGGGCAAATTACAAGTCTTTAAAATATAATAACTTGGAAAAAGAATGATCTTTTCAGTAATGTACTGTATTTTTCAGTAACAGGGGATATGTGAGACGTGACGATACCATCAAAAGGGACGCGCTAGTGTTATGAAGAATTCTTATACTAATTTTTATATATAAAAATGTTTTTGTATGAATTCTATGTATTGTATGTCAAACCTTTTTTATAAATATTTCTAATAAATATGTATTTTTAATACAGTAAAACAAATTTTTTTTTTTGTAATTTCCAATATTATAAAACTACATAGGTGCTTTTTTTCTTCCCCTTTTAAGGGTTTTTTTTGTTGTTTATACTAAGCACTAGCTAGGTAGACTGTCAACTTTTAGGTTTCTAGTATAGGTATTTATTTATTTATTTATTTATTTATTTATTTAATATATATTTCTATACCGGACTTCACGAATGAAATTCACATCAGGCCGGTTTACATGGAACTTAGGGGATTAACAAGTGTAACCAAACAAGAAGGCCGAAGCAAGCAAAGTTACATATAACAGGGGCATAGAACTTGGGGGCTATAGTAGCCAGGAAGTAGGCAGAGCGGAATTAACAACATATAAATAATATGAGACGGGTTAAGAGATTAGTAAACATCCCATTCCTTGGGCTGAGTCCGACGTGCTGAGTCCGACGTCATATTTTGACTTAGGGGAAGGCTTGGAGGAAAAGCCACGTCTTAAGTTTTCTTTGAAAGGTATGAAGGCAGGGTTCAAGTCTTAGGTCAGTCGGTAGTCTGTTCCAGAGGACAGGGCCTGCTGTGGAGAAGGAACGTTCTTTGGTGGATTTAAGACGGGTGGATTTAGTAGGTGGGACTTGAAGGGTTCCTTTATATGCTTCTCTGATGGGTCTTTCCGAAGAGCGGTGTTTGAAAGGGGTCTGCAGGTCTAGTGTGAACTGTTTGTGGATAGATTTGTGGATTAAAGTGAGTGCTTTGTGTAGAATTCTGTATTTTATTGGCAGCCAATGTAGGTTTCGGAGGATGGGGGTGATGTGAGCCCGTCGGTTGGTGTTGGTTAAGATTCTAGCTGCTGCGTTCTGGAGCATTTGTAGAGGTTTTGTGGCTGAGATGGGGAGCCCCAGGAGTAAAGCATTACAGTAGTCAGTTTTCGAGAATAACAATGCTGGAGAAAAAACCCCACCACTACGACACACGCAATATACAAATCCCTCCTCAACACTTACAGGAACGCTATACTCAGGACAAAGAAAGACTTTTATGCAAAAAAAATTCACAACTTCATTTTTGACTCAAAGGCACTTTTCTCATACGTCTCCTCATTAACTAAACCATCTCCTCCCTCCATCCCAGACCACCAAGCACTCAGTAAAGCCAACGAACTCGCCAATTATTTCAAGACAAAAATCACCAACCTCACCTACTCTCTCACAACCAACAATATTCCCCCAACCTACCATCTCATATCCCCACCTCAACAAAACGTTAGTCTTGTTTCTTTTGAACCTACCTCTTCACTGGAGATAGAAATTACCCTCAAGAAAATCAAACCATCATCCCACCCATCGGATCCATTACCAACAAACCTGCTCATCTCCATACCAAACACAATCTCAAAACCAATTTCTGATATAATTAACACATCACTCTCTCAAGGCCAAGTCCCCAACCAGTTAAAATTGGCCATTCTCAAACCACTACTAAAAAAACCAAACGCCTCTCCATCAGACCCAGCGAACTTTTGACCAATCGCAAACCTACCTCTCATAGCCAAATTAATGGAGAAAACTGTTAACAAACAACTGTCAGAATATCTGGAAAATCATAACATTCTGTCTCCGGCACAATACGGATTCCGAAAACTCTTAAACACCGAATCTCTCTTACTATCACTTACGGACACAATCCTAGTCAACCTAGAGAAAAAACAATCCTACCTCCTTATTCTTCTAGATCTATCCGCTGCCTTTGATACGGTAAAACACACCATACTTATAGACCAACTAGCCAACATAGGTATCAAAGGCTCAGCTCTCAGCTGGTTTCAGTCCTTCCTAAGCAACAGATTCTATAAAGTCAGGATAAACAACAAGGAATCGCTTCCAGTTCTTTCAGATCAAGGAGTCCCTCAAGGATCTTCACTCTCACCCACCCTCTTCAATATCTATCTCCTCCCTCTTTGCCACCTGCTCTCAAACCTCAAGCTTATCCATTACCTCTACGCAGATGACATCCAAATCCTTATCCCTATTTCAGAATCCCTTCAAAAAACGATCAGCTACTGGAATGACTGTCTACAGCCAATTAAAGACTTACTCTCAAGCCTCAATTTAGTATTGAATGCCAACAAAACCGAAATGCTCATTATCTCCCAAGATCCCCTCACCATCTCTTCAAGCTCCTCTCACCCAAACTCAATTAGCAAGTTCTCACCAGACGTCAGGGATCTTGGAGCCTGGCTAGACAACAATCTAAACCTAAAAAAGTTTGTAAACAATACCGCAAAGAACTGCTTTTACAAACTGCAAGTCCTCAGAAAGCTAAAACCCCTCCTTCACTTCTCTGACTTCCAGCTAGTACTTCAATCCATCATACTATCTAAGCTCGATTATTGCAACTCCCTCCTTCTCGGTCTACCCTCAAATACCATCAAACCCTTACAAATGGTTCAAAACGCCGCTGCCAGAATACTTACAAACTCTAATAAAAGAGATCACATCACTCCAATCCTTCGTAACCTACATTGGCTTCCTATTAACCACAGGATCCTCTATAAAGTGCTCACAATTATTCACAAAGCAACATACAATCTTGCTCCGATCATATTAAGCACCCAACTCCAACCTCATACTTCATCCAGACCTATTAGAAGCGCATACAAAGGCACATTGCAAGCCCCTCAGGTAAAATCATCACTGAGCAAAAGAGCACTATCTTCAGGAGGCCCCCACCAATGGAATGCGCTCCCCCCAGATCTAAGACTAGAACCAAGTCATCAGGAATTCAAAAAAAAGCTAAAAACATGGCTTTTCCGTCAAGCCTTCCCAGATATCTAATGCTACCTAATCAAGTCTTTTAACCCAAATCATGGGTTATCTCACTGTTTTTTCCTATTACAATTTTTTTCAACTGTACCTTAATTTTTGAGCTCTTTCATCTTTGTATTTATACTTTACTCACACTCCATTTACTCTATCTCTTTTATATTTTTATATATTTTTTTTTTTTCTATATAATATTTATTACTACATTACTATGTTTAATTGGTTATCTATTCTATTTGTTCCATAATTTATTGTTAGTTCTATTGTTACCTGTTTTATTGATCAACTGTTCTATGTAAAGCCCACTACTCTTTTTGGGCATTTAAAAGTTGTATGTAAACCGGATTGATTTGTAGTTCCTACAAGAACTTCGGTCTATAAAAATTAAAAATAAATAAATAAATAAATAAATTGAAGGATGGTTCTGAAGTCCTGGAAGTGGAAAAGGGGTTTGATTCTTTTTAGAACTTGAAGCTTATATATACTTATATATATATATATATATATATATATATATATATATTTTTATATATATATATATTTTTTGTAGTCATCCACTGACTTATCCTTTTTTGGTGTATATTGGAGCGGATGCTGGAGCACGAAACGTTTGCATCGTCGACTCAACTTCCCCGGAGTGAGGGGGAAGGTGACGTTCTTTTAGTTGAATTTTGTCGCTGATAGAAATATGTTGGAGGATCCAATAAGGTAGTCTTTTCTTCCTGTACTGCTGTCCACTGGAAGTTGTGGTTTAGAAGGAACCTCCAAATTTCTTAGATGCCCAGTAAGCACGTACGTGGACGTGGAATGGAACTGGTGTTCATACTAGAGATGAGCTTCGTTTTTTCGTATCAGGTCGGATTTCGGTTCGGGCACTTCGTTGAAAATTTCGTTTTTCCGAGGATCTTTTTTGTCGGCAACCCCCCCCCACCATCCCGATCCCTCCCCAAGACTTACTAAAAGTATCACATGGTAGGAGCAATGGATGGCCGGCGCCATCTTGTGCTGTGACATAGTAAGGGCAAAGGCTATCGGCCCGAGTGCAAGAGATCGCTCCAGGACCCCTGCTGGACCACCAGGGACTTTTAGCAAGTCTTACCATGTGACAGGGGCCGACCGGTGGGGGGGAAGGGGAAGTGTGGGGCTTGCTGGGCAGACTGGATGGGCCGATTGGTCTTCTTCTGCCGTCATTTCTATGTTTCTATGACCAATAGCACCGATAGCCCCTGTGACATCATAAGGACAAAGGGCACCGGCGCCATTTTGATTCATGGTCGGCCCGAGAGGGAGACATCTCTCGCGAGACCCCGCTGGACCACCAGGGCTTTTAGTAAGTCTTGGGGAGGGATCGGGATGGTGGGGAGGTTGTAAGAAAGTAAAATTGAAGGGTTGGGTTTTTAAAAAATATATATATATTTATTTATTTGTTGAGTTTTATATACCGTCATTCGGTAGAGCCATAACGGTTAATATATATAAATGTGCCCCTCCCCCCCACTAACCCGAAAAACGAATGTTCCCCGTTTCGTGGCTTGGGTCCCCCGAACCACAACGAATTAGGCAATTTTGTCGAAATTGCCTAATTCGTGATAAACGAATGCACATCTCTAGTTCATACTAGTTAGTACCCGACCTATATTGACTATATAGGTGGTATGTGTGCTCAAGGATGAACTTGTTTTTTTTTTTCTATTGGTAGGCTTCACACTGGTTTGAGGGGCCGGTGTTGCTACATATACATATAAATATAGATATAGTTTTTATTTTTTAATTAATAAATAAATTAACAAATTTATTTATTTATTTATATGCCTTGAAATTAGTATGCGTTTGTTGGACATAAGTGCGTGTGCCACACTGGGCACCTGCATCGAAGTACTGGCGCGTCCCGTCAGCTGCGCCCATAGTCCGGCTCTCGGTGAGCCCTGTGCACACAACCTGGTTGTGTGTTGGGCCTCCTTTTTTTTTTTTTACACCTATGCTTTGGTGCGTCGGGTGAAGACTCGGTCCGCTGGTAAGCGGTCATGTCCCTGCATTGGCAGTTCTGCCCTCGCATCGATGTGTCGGTGCTCTGGGTGCCACGCCGATGGGAGTGGTGCTCTCGCCCGTAGCGAGGTGCTCTTGCAGCGGCAGGTGCGTCGATGAGACTGCAAGCCGGCGGCTGCATCGATGTGCCAGTTTACCAGCGGCCCCGCCGATGCGCCGGTGTCATCACGTCGATGCATCAGCTTGCCGGCAGCCGTGTCGATGCGCCGGCGCCTTGGGTATTGTGTCGAGGCGCCGGCGTCTCTGCTACTGCATCGAGGAGTCGGTGCGCCGATGCATCAGCATGCCGGCGGGCGCTGCGTTGACGTCCTCCCGCATGCGTCGATGCCTTTAGGGCTCCGGCGCCTGCGTCGACGCATCGGCATCGATGTGTCGGCAGCCGCCTCGACGTCTGGACACAGCGGCGCTCGTTCAGGTACACCAGCGTTTGATTTAACAGTTGGCGCTCTGGTGGGAGATTTTGGCCCTTGAGCCTGTGTGTGCACCCCAGATTTGGTGCTTCGTATGCCGGAGGTCGGCCTGGATACCTGCAGTCGCCAGTAGGCAGCCCAGAACTCAATTCTTTTTACTTGTGCCACTCCCCCAGCCTCTACTCGGTTCCCGATCAAACGGGGATTAACCGAGGAGGGTAGTTGAGGTGGCCAACGTCCGTGAAGGGGGGGGGGGGGGTGCCCCGAGATGTTTGAACGATCTCGTAAGGGCAGGCTGCTAAGAAAGAAATTTATTTTTTTTAATTAACTTTTGTTGTTTGTTTCTTTTCCTCTGTTATCAGTTAAAGATATGTATATAGATGTTATTATTTTAAAATGAAGAGAGGAGAAACAGAGAGCTCCGAGCATACCGTTGTGTGGAAAAAAACAGACTAAGCAGTTTGAGGTAATCCTGTCAGGATTTTGTAAGACTGTGAGAGCTCCGCCACCTAGTGCACGGAGAACGTACCCATACAGCATGGCTCATTCAGCTGAATCTACGTGAAAAAGCTCCTTCCTGGCTTTTTCCTGCCTCTCTCATGTTCTCTCTTCCCCAGGATGAGACAGAGGTGAGAGAGCTCCTTCCTGCCTCTCTCATGTTCTCTCTCTCCCGGGACGAGACAGAGGTGAGAGAGCACCTTCCTGGCTTCTTCCTGCCTCTGCTCATGTTCTCTCTCCCCCGGGATGAGACAGAGGTGAGAGAGCTCCTTCCTGGCTTCTTCCTGCCTCTGCTCATGTTCTCTCTCCCCCCGGGATGTGATAGAGGTGATAGGGCTCCTTCCTGCTTCTCTCATGTTCTCTCTCCCCCGGGATGTGACAGAGGTGAGAGAGCTCCTTCCTGGCTTCTTCCTGCCTCTGCTCATGTTCTCTCTCCCCCCGGGATGTGATAGAGGTGATAGGGCTCCTTCCTGCTTCTCTCATGTTCTCTCTCCCCCGGGATGTGACAGAGGTGAGAGAGCTCCTTCCTGGCTTCTTCCTGCCTCTCTCATGTTCTCTCTCCCCACCCCTCACCCCCCGGGATGTGACAGAGGTGATAGGGCTCCTTCCTGCTTCTCTCATGTTCTTTCCCCCCGGGATGTGACAGAGGTGAGAGAGCTCCTTCCTGGCTTCTTCCTGCCTCTCTCATGTTCTCTCTCCCCACCCCTCACCCCCCGGGATGTGACAGAGGTGATAGGGCTCCTTCCTGCTTCTCTCATGTTCTTTCCCCCCGGGATGTGACAGAGGTGAGAGAGCTCCTTCCTGCCTCTCTCATGTTCTCTCTCCCCACCCCCCGGGATGTGACAGAGGTGAGAGAGCTCCTTCCTGCTTCTCTCATGTTCTCTCCCCCCCGGGATGTGACAGAGGTGAGAGAGCTCCTTCCTGCGTCTCTCATGTTCTCTCTCCCCCGGGATGTGACAGAGGTACGAGAGCTCCTTCCTGCTTCTCTCATGTTCTCTCCCCCCCGGGATGTGACAGAGGTGAGAGAGCTCCTTCCTGCTTCTCTCATGTTCTCTCCCCCCCAGGATGTGACAGAGGTGAGAGAGCTCCTTCCTGCTTCCCTCATGTTCTCTCCCCTGGGATGTGACAGAGGTGAGAGAGCTCCTTCCTGCTTCCCTCATGTTCTCTCCCCCGGGATGTGACAGAGGTGAGAGAGCTCCTTCCTGCTTCCCTCATGTTCTCTCCCCCGGGATGTGACAGAGGTGTGAGAGCTCCTTCCTGCTTCTCTCATGTTCTCTCCCCCGGGATGTGACAGAGGTGAGAGCGCTCCTTCCTGCTTCCCTCATGTTCTCTCCCCCGGGATGTGAGAGAGGTGAGAGAGCTCCTTCCTGCCTCTCTCATGTTCTCTCTCCCCACCCCCCGGGATGTGACAGAGGTGAGAGAGCTCCTTCCTGCCTCTCTCATGTTCTCTCTCCCCACCCCCCGGGATGTGACAGAGGTGAGAGAGCTCCTTCCTGCCTCTCTCATGTTCTCTCTCCCCACCCCCCGGGATGTGACAGAGGTGAGAGAGCTCCTTCCTGCCTCTCTCATGTTCTCTCTCCCCCGGGATGTGACAGAGGTGTGAGAGCTCCTTCCTGCTTCTCTCATGTTCTCTCCCCCGGGATGTGACAGAGGTGAGAGAGCTCCTTCCTGCTTCCCTCATGTTCTCTCCCCCGGGATGTGACAGAGGTGAGAGCGCTCCTTCCTGCTTCCCTCATGTTCTCTCCCCCGGGATGCGAGAGAGGTGAGAGAGCTCCTTCCTGCCTCTCTCATGTTCTCTCTCCCCACCCCCCGGGATGTGAGAGAGGTGAGAGAGCTCCTTCCTGCCTCTCTCATGTTCTCTCTCCCCACCCCCCGGGATGTGACAGAGGTGAGAGAGCTCCTTCCTGCCTCTCTCATGTTCTCTCTCCCCCGGGATGTGACAGAGGTGAGAGAGCTCCTTCCTGCTTCCCTCATATTCTCTCCCCCGGGATGTGACAGAGGTGAGAGAGCTCCTTCCTGGCTCGGTTCTCGCGCTGATCCTTACCTGAGCGCTGCCTCCGAGGGGCCGCGGGCCGCGCCACCCGCCTCATGAGGGTCGCCATGCGCGCGTAGTAATCTGGCGGGAAGTGGCCCTGCGGCGCGCTCTCCCGGGCCTCCCTGCGGGCCTCCCTCTCCTTGCGGAACTGCCACTTCAGCTCCTTCCACTTCCTCCGGCACTGCCCGACGGAGCGCTGGTAGCCCTCTCTGGCCAGGCTCTCGCGGATGCGCTCCCACAGCGCCTCGTTGGCCCGGCTGTCGGGCCCCATGAGCTGCTCTAGCCCAGGGGACCGGCTCACCTTCTGGAACAGGAGGCTGAGCTCCTCCGGGCCCCAGCGCTGGCCCGCGGGAATCCTGGCGGCTCCTCGCGTCGGCCGGCGACGGCGGAGGGCGAGGGCCCCCGCCCTGCCCCTGGCAGCCTGTGAGCGCCTCGGCCCTGTGGGGGCGGGAGGCGGCTCGCGAAGCCGCGGAACCGGGTGAGTGCCGCCGCTCTCTCCTCACAATGGGATTATTATTATTATTTATTACACTGCGCAGAGCGTCGGGAGAGGGATGGGCGACATTTCAGGTGAATAAAAGGGGCCGCCGCAGGGGGGGGGGGGGGGGGAGCCGGGCTGCAGCGTTGCTGACGGAAACTTTCATCCCCATCACAGGCGCGCGCGCGCCTTTTCTCTCTCGGCGCCCCCTCTCCCGCCACAATGGTGAGAAGTGATGAAGGGCGCCGCAGGCCTGCACTGTATTAACGATATATTTATAAAAAGGGGCCGCTGCCTCCCGCACACCCCTAGGTTTGTTCTTTTTAAATAATTCTTAAAAACTTTTACTACCTGGAATAATGAACGTTACGGCTTCGGAATGAGGGAGGGTCGGTCCATAGGGGAGTTTTACGGATACCAAGTCTGCTGTATCTGCTATGTTTGTTTCCTACATTGTGTTAAAACAAAAAAAACCATCTTTCTTGGAAGGCTGTTCCACACATTCACCACCCTTTCTGTAAAGAAATATTTCCTAAGATTACTCCTGCGTCTACCCCCTTTTCATCCTCATCTCATCACCCCCTCATTCTAAAGCCCCCTTTCCATTGAAATAGGCTCAGCTCCTGTGCATGGAAACCTTTGTGCTATCTGCATGTCTCTATCATTTCCTCTTCGCTCCAGAGTGTAGATGTTTAAGTCTGTCCCCATATGCTTTAGAACAAAGACCACTGACCAGTAGTAGTAACCACCCTCTGCACTGACCCCATCCTATCTATCAGCGGCATAGCCCACCAGCCGAAGAAGAGAGGCCCCGTCACACCATGCATGCAAATCCAGGGGAGCGGTGGCCCAAGAGCAGGAAGAGGCCTGCGAGGCCGCCGGTGCAACCCATCCCACTGGGTTAATGCGATGCTCTATGCTTCAACGGCAAGAGAAAATGTGGGCAAAGGATTTGCATTCACAAATAAGCGTGGGAGTAGCTTGCTTTTTGCGGTGGTTACTACCCCAAACCAATTAAGCGTGATACTTCACTTTGAATACATATATAGCACAGCTCGCTGCTTCAATGGCAGGGGGGAATGAAGATAAGAGGATTTATATTAAGACAACAACCAACAAGGACTAAATTGCACAGGCTGGGTAAACAAATAAGCATGGGAGTAGCTTGCTTATTGCGGCGGTTACTACCCCTAACCAATTAGGCTGGATACTTCACTTTTATGCAGCTCCATCACTGCTCTCTACATCATTGGCAGGGGTGGAAGGAAATTAGAACCAAAAAGTTACCAATAAGGGCCCTGACCTCAGTGGTCAGAGTAACAGATAACTATGAGAAAAATAACCGTGAAAGCTCGCTGGGCAGACTGGATGGGCCGTTTGGTCTTCTTATGCCGTCATTTCTATGTTTCTTTGACTGCAAAGGTTGTGGAAGCTGAAACTTAGAGGATTCACAGTGTTGTCTGCTGCCAGGAAAGAGTGTGGGAGATATGGAAGCTAAAATCTAATGATGGCGCCGGCCGTCCATTACTTCTACCATGTGACAGGGGCCAGCCAATGGCACAGATACCCTGTCACATGGTAAGGGGCAAAGGGCCATCGGCGCCATTTTGATTAGTGGCAGTCGACCGCCCGAGAGCGGGAGATCGCTCCCAGCACCCCCACTGGACCACCAGGTAATTTTAAAACATTGGGGGGGGGGGGGGGGGGTCAGGAGGGTGGGGGAAGCTAAGGGAGCTGTTTTAAAGGGTCAGGGTGGGTTTAGGGATTGTTTTTGTGTGCTGTTTTCCCCACCCTCCCCCAAAACGATAAGAGAACCCCCACGAACAATTTTCAATCGTCAGAAAAACAATTTACATCCCTAGCTAATAGTATGCAAATAAGCCTCTGGTTCGCTGTTGGAAAGAGTGCAGGGACTGTGGAAAATGAAGTCTAGATGGCTCACAATGTCCTCTGGAGTCTTCTGCTGGGATTGATGGAAGAAGTATGCTGATGAGCTTTTCCAGTCCTCTGCTGCTGAAAAGAGTGCAGGAGCTGTGGAAGATGAAGTCTAGATAGCTTGCAGTGTCCTCTGAAATCATCTGCTGGGGCAAGAATGCAGATGAGCCTTCTAGTCCTCTGCTTCTGGAAAGAATGAAGGACTTGTGGAAGCTGAAGATTAGAGAGCTCATGGTGTCCTGTGGAGTCCTCTGCTAGGAGACGTATGCAGTCGAGCCATCACATAGGTGTAAGCTATGTGGGTGCTTAGCATCCCCAATAATGAGCAAACTTTTACTATGTTGAGTTTAGCTTCCCCCTTTCATTTTTAAAAGTTGGCTGCAATGAGCCTTCAGGTTCACTGTTGCTGGAAAGAATGCAGGTATTGTGGAAGCTGAAACCTAGATGGCTTGAAGTATTCTCTGAAATCATCTGCTGGGGCAGCTAGGAAAAGAATGAAATGAGACTTTTAGTTCTTTGCTACTGGAAATAGTTTAAGAGCTGTGGAAGGTGAAGCCTAGATGGTTCACGGTGTCTTCTGGAGTCCTCTGCTGGGGCTACTGGGAGAATTATGCAAATAAGCCTTTCAGTTCTCTGCTGCAGATAGAAAAATCTTTGGAGGAACTGGTGGCTATCTGTCATATACTTTTTGGACATTATTATCCTTTATACTACCATCCCTACATATAACATTTGTTATCATTGGTTGGAATTTTTTTTGTCTCCACATGTACTTTTGCATAAGTGCTCTTAATTCCATACCAGCACCAATAAGCAATGAACGCCAACCAAAATTACCATATCTTTTCAGATACAAGTGATCTCTGTCTCAATGTCAAGGAGTCTCACTAGAGCTCAGTGTGAAGTCATCCAATAACTTGCTCAGTAGATTTCAACAGTGGGGATTAAGCTTCAAAAAATGCCTGCAACTAATGTCAAGAACTTACATATTTCTGGTTTCTTTCTGGTTACTGCACATCCCTTCTGCACTGGGGTATTGTCACCTTTCCCAAAACCTGTGTTCCATCCAAAAACTGACTACTTTGCCAGGCAGCAATCAATTGTCTTGGATTGTAGGTTTCACTGACAGCATTACTACAGTTAATGTTTACAGGATGCCAAATGCCCCCTTTGCTAACATCCCTGTCTATCCCCATCCAGTGATCTACTCTGGAGACTTCAACTGCCTGCACACCAAGTGGGGCGACTAGCATGACTTTACAGACCTTATAAGCTGGGCATCAATAGGATTTACTCTGCTCTAAGTTCTTTTCATTCGGTACGATGATATAGTGACACTAAAGCTGTTCTGGCATGTTGTCATCATAATCTCCGCTTCTACGTCTTCTCCCCACAAGAACTGTGATCAACAGCTTATTACATTCATGGCATAGACCATCTGTGATCCAGCACTTGTTAGTCCCACTAGGAATATCCCTGCCCCCTGCAGGAACTTTGCAAAAGCAAACTAAAGTACATTCTAAATAGATAAGCAATAAAATAAAAAAAAAAAAAAAAAGGGAGGCAAAAGGGTAGGGAAGTTCCCTCCCAGTCTGCTCCTTAATTGGAGCGGACTGGGAGGGAACTTGGGGAGGCCAAATTGTGTAATCTTACAAAATTGGGCCCCCTGCACGCGCTGCCCAAACATGTGCAGGCGGATTATAAGATCCGGCACGCAGCCATGGGAATTTATAACATGCGTACGCATGTTATAAAATCGGCGCGACAATTTGCACGCGCCGGGAAGCGCACACCTTTTAAAATCTACCCCTATGTGTGTATGTACAGTTTACAGGGAATACTGGCTAGAAGAGGATGGATAAGAAATGAATGGTTGAATTTATATTTGTATTTATGTATTTTATGTTTCAAGTTTTTATTGAAAAAATAAAAAGTTGAAACATATCCTACATGTGCACTTATTCTTATTTCTTGAGCACACAAAGTAATAAAGAAACAATTCCAATTTTTCAATTTTCTTCCATTATGCATAGCACTACTCCTTTCCCCCAGTCCTCTTTTCTATGTATGTATTTTAATATCACTGATGTTGTAAGATTACGGGCAAGTAATCAACTATTGTGCAAATAAATTGAGGCAGTGAGGATCGCTATCTTTGCACCAGACAGGCACATTACCAAGTGATCCTCATTCCCAACTCTGTGCTTTCCATCTGGTTGTGTGCCAAGTGCTAGGAATAGTCTTCCTGAACTGGTGCATCCTGCTCCCTCTCCTGCCATGTTTAAATCTCATCTAAAGATCCACCTTTTTTAAACCACTTTTAAATCTTATGCCTGATTGTCTGCTTTCTTTTCAACCGTTGTCTTGCTTTATGAAATACCCCAAGACTCTTGTTCTGTGTTTTTATTAGATTATAAGCCCTATTGAGCAGGGACTGCCTTTTTGTATGTTTGTACAGCGCTATAGAAATGTTAAGCAGTAATAGGTCCACCAGCCACCTTGCTCTCTACATTCCTAATAATCAAATTTGCCAACTATAACGGTTGTCCTAACCCTTCTCTCCTGGGCACATGACTCTGGAGACATCCTCAGTGCAAGAGGATAAGACATTAACTGGTGGACAGGTCCTAGCTACATGATTGCTTCCTTCCACACCAAGGTGATGGTCTCCTACCAAGTGATTTTCAAAGCAGCAGAGGGGCTGCCAGACTGGAGCTGGGACTGCTCTATTATGTCATCTCTAAATACTTCTGTCTGCCTCAGCTCTTCCAGTTCTGTGACTCTGGCCTTTAGATATCAGACATGCTCTCTGAGAGCCAGGAGCTCCTTGCACCAGGTGCACACACAGTCTCTGCAATAGGTAGATAATCATACATGTGGCACTCGGCGCAACAGACTGGATCACAACCATCTGTCTGCATCTTAATGTTCAGTAGCTAAAATTCTAAAGCTATTTAAGTAGCAGGAACACTTAATCAAACTTAAATAGGTGTGTTTTGGTGATGAGCAGTAACTTGCAATAGGACTAGAAGTAGTCAGTTACTAAATCCAGGTTTTAATTCGTGGCAAAGCCTGCTATTTTTGATAACCATCCGGGCTCCCTTTTCCATTTTGGCAAAGGAGGGCAATCCATTCTCATCCCTGTCATTAGGGCTTTTTTTTTTTCTTCAGTTTTCAGGCTGGCTGCTGATTTAGGCCGCCTTTGTTCTTTTCCTTTTGGTTTAAACCTTGGAACATAGCGCTCTCAGGAATGGGATTTCTTTTGATACAATAGTTAGTAACTGCGTGGTTGATTAATTTCCATCTGGCCTCAGGTTATACATATATAAATTGTAGATGGATTTATTGTTTACATGTCATGATTACTCATGGACAGTTGTCTCCATATCATCCTGCTAGGGCAGCATTTGTTTTGGTTTGTATTTTTATATAAAAATTTTAAACAACAAAAGGAAATACCAGGACATGCACATAAGCAGAAGGAAGATATCATGAACTAAAAGGCAACTTTGGTCATTTTAATCATAAAAATCACAACTCCTTTTACAGAAATCCAAATTAACTCTTGTTTGGGGAGCTTGCCAGCTTTGCAGAGCACTTGGCTGTGATGGTGGTGAAAGACAAGTTGGTTTAGGAGGGGTTACCCCATGAAGGAGCTGTGTGAGTATACAAACAGTATGGAATACATGACACGGCAACAAATTAAGCTGTTCTTTTGTTTAAAAAAATGGCACATTTATCGTACATCTCTAATTCATTCGGATATTGAACATTTTCCTCCTAATAAGAGTAAAAATATATAAAAAAATGTGACAGGGAGGTGGCGGAATTAAATACCAGTGATTACTTGTCCAGGAACCAGCTCTCATACCTTCTTAGAGCAAGCAAGTGACTTTTGCAAATTCTCTAAATTACTTTCCCACAAATATACACTCAGAATTAAATTTAAGCTACACATAGGATTAATTCACTCTTTCATACTACTTTCCCAGCACACAAATATATAAACACAGTAATAGTGCCATCCCTCGACCAAATTCCTTTGCGAGATTTAAGCACACTTTCCCAGCAAACCAATACTTAAGTCCTGCTTACTCACCAGCAGACACAGGATCTGCTAGCAGCACCCAGAGCAATTCACTTCTCCAAAACAGGGCAAAGGCTGGGGGGTTCTCTCAAGGGGCCTAATCAGAGAGATGTTCCAAGAGACTCAGAACCCTCCATTCATTGAAAGAAACAAGACAGTCTCTCATGACCTATTGCTTTAATGCACTTTCTGCAGGTAGAAAGACAGGTTAGTATGATGCAGTCTCTGCCTAGTGCCATCACAGTGATCCCAGCTGACAAATATTCACACTCACAGATCTGTTGAGAACCTGTAGGTCAGGGAAACTCATCGCATGTCCTATTTTGGATTTGGTAGCCTTGCAGCACACCTATTCAGCGCAGTTTTCAAATAGCCCTAGTGGCAGCCAAGTACATGGGTGCTTTTAGCATGCACACGTTCTGCACACTTTCAAAGAGGAACTACCCAGTTACTGCATGCATGCTAAGTGTTTCCACCTACTCTGCACCTGCTATTTGTGCACCCCCTGCTCCTTCCCCCAAGAATACTTCTCTGTAAGCCAGCTAAAAGTCTGTACACTATGGAAGCTTACAAGTGTTTTCAGCTGCTCTGACGCAACAGTTTGTAGAAAGGGCAACCTATCCGTGTAATGCAGCTAGACTACTCGCAAAACTGACTTCAAGATGTTTACTACGTCCCCTGAACCTGCAATAATATGCACAGACCTCCAGCACCTCTCACTCTAAACAAGCGACAGCAGAGTCAATTCCTGTGCTGGCCAGGGAATAGCTCTTTAAAAACACAATCTTCAAATTCTCTTCCATAATTCTGTCTATAAGGAGTTAAGGTCCTGCAGCTGCTTCTCGTGTCCAAAGTCCTATTTCTTTCCAGTGACAAGGACATTTCAATGTTTATGAGCAAGCCTCAGTCAGATCCTGCACTGTGCAGGGGGCAGTCCTCAAGCGCTGAGAAGCTGAAAAGCTGTTGCATGGTCTCCATCTCGCTACAATCCTGTTGCTGCCAGTATTCAGTAAAGATACAAGAAGCTTGGACGATAGGATCAGTGGGTACGGTTTTCACTTCATGGTCTCAGAAGCAGCTTCTGCAGCGTCTCTTCCACCTGCATAGAGTACCAGAGATATATGGGTGGGAGATGGGATCGCTGGGCTCCTCACTTCACATTGTTCTTGCTTCGTGCTCTCAGTAGCATCTCCTGCAGTGTTTCGCCCACCTGCACCAGATTGTCGGAGATGAGGTGCATGTGGGAGATGGTATCGTTGGCGAGGCTTTCCAAGAGCGCCTGCTGCTGCTGGGAGGTGTGCAAGAGCTGCGTCAGGATCTGCTGCATGCTCTGCAGAAGAGACACCACCGACACACCTGAAACAGCCACACAGAAGAGTCACACAAAAACCTAAAATATGCACCACTTCTACCAGCTCTGGCTGCAGCTACAAAACCTTAAATCAACTCTTGTCTGAGGGATCATCCATGTCAGCAGGTCCGATGCTACTGAGAGCTTTTGATTATTGGAAATAGACAGGTCAATGGATGTTAGAAAGACTCAGAGCAGATAAGTGTTTCTACTAGCTCTGCAGCACAGAAACAAAATTGGCAACATAACCGTGTCTACAGCACACAGCCAGGAAGCCGGAGAATCCAGCAGGCTCCCACTTCTAGATTCCAGCTCTTACTCTTTTCCCCATGTAACCCAGGGCTCTGCTCCTGCATAACCCCATACAAGTTACATTAAAACTTTTTAAAAATGGGACTTTTATATTTTCATCTCTTTGGAGGTAGATCCTACCAGCCTTCAAGTACTCTGTGCAAAATGATAGCACTTTATTAATAATCACCATCACCTTATGACTGTACAGCACTGTGTACACTGATGGAACTTTAGAATGAAATCACTGCTGACTTACAGTGCTGTGTACACTGATGGAACTTTAGAAATGATCACTGCTCTGACTCTGTGGAACTTTACAAATAATTACTGCTTTGTGACAGTGCAGTGCTGCGTACATGGACGGCACTGTAGTTAATACTGTGCAACTGGAAGGTTTACCTTGCAGGTCTGCAGCTGCAGCCTGATCCCCCAGCATGGTTCCAGCTCCTGCGGCAGGCGAGGCTCCATGCTCCGGCGGTGCATCTGTTACATGGTATAGGAAAAGAAACAGTTAGCCTGGGGAGGAAAACTCAGAATGTGTACCAGAAGAAAAGGCTTCAGGGGTTTCTCGTGGTTCTCAAAGGGCACATCAAGCAACAGGGAGAGCAATGGAGGCTTTGTAGGGAGCTTGTCAATGCCAGGGACCTTTCAGTAAAACTGATATTAGTGGAAGGTTAAAAAGGAATGAGTGTACAGTCTAAACTTGACAAGACTGAATTAATCCCAGATTTACCCCCACTGCATCCACAGACTTGAAAAGCTGCTTTTCTTAGAGAGACTGGAGCTTCTAGTTCACAGCAGCAATAGGTAAAACCAGGACTGGCTCTGCTTATTCTTGACATGGAGTTTACCAACAACTAGCAAAGACATTATAATAAGAGAGCAGTGCCCTAGCAATCCAAAGTTTAATTAAGATGGGCATGCCACAGCCCCTGTGCATATTCCAGTCCTGGGTTGTTTGGTTTCCTATGGAATTTACATTTTAAGTAGAATTACTTAAAAGGACCAGTAAATGAGTCTATTTTGTCCATCAGTACTCCTAAAAGTGACATTTCATTTTTTTTTGTACAAACGTCCCAGAGCTTTCAGTCCTTCAGGTGAAGTATCAGCTTTATGAGAAATAAGATGTATGCCTGTTAGACACAGATGTATAGTTTCTCACCGGCCTCTCTCTCTGAGATCTCCTGCTTTATGGATAGTGATGGGGCGAAGGAGGTGATCGAGGCTGCAAAGAGAAAAGAGACCACACCAGAACTAAGAACACCAAGAACAGAAGGAGAATCAGGTGTAACCCCTAGTCATATGAACTTACCGATAACAGGGAGAGGGGGGATATAAGGACCACAGGTGCTGCAGTCTGCAAGAGAAGTCACAATTACATTCAGAAAAGACAATACTGCCTTCCCCCATGATCAGAGTCTTTGCTCATTAACAGTGCCCAGCATCCTAAAATCTCCAATTTTAATTTCTATCAAGCACATCAGCAACAGCTGGGAAAAAGTGCCTAGGAGTGAGAGGACTGCTTTATGTACATAAAACAGAAGAATAATGGTAAAAGGAAAGAAACCAGTATGAGGGTGATATAAGGAAGGGCAAAAAAATTAGCATTCAAAACGTATAAGAGATCTCAGAATGAGGATGATGGGAAGAATATCTGGAAAAGCTGAGGGAAGCAGAGAAGGTTGTCAGGCCAGCAACGATGTGAATGTAAGAGATAATAGCAGAGGTGGTAAATCAAGGGGATGGCTTTTTTCAGATATGTCAGTGAAAGGAGGAAGGTGGTGCTGGGACTGTAAAATAGAGAAGAAAAGAACTGTGGAAGGAGGACATGGGGAAAGCAGAATTTTATTTATTTCTTCAAAATCATATCTCCACACAATGTTCGATGCAGATTACAATTTCAATTAATACAACATATCACAAACTGGAGAAATTACTTACCTGATAATTTTGTTTTTCTTAGTGTAGACAGATGGACTCAGGACCAATGGGTATAGTTACTCCTGATAGCAGATGGGAGACGGAGTCATTTCAAAGCTGACAGCTGTGCAGTATTCTCCTTGAAAAGCAATTGTGGATATATGGGTGCTCTAATAACTTGATTAACTTGGTTAACTTGATTAACTAGGTCTGGTTCAACTGATTTCCAAATTGGAGACCGCCAGTGCACTCAACCGAATAACGCCAACACCCGGCAACTAGGATGTCTTGAACTAAGGGTAATATCTGGCTTACCCGTGCTTGTCTTGTTCTCGGTGTTTGTCACCCGAGTTTTCCGGATTTTGGGGCAGCCGTGGGTGGGATGCTGAGTCCATCTGTCTACACTAAGGAAAACGAAATTATCAGGTAAGTAATTTTTCCATTTCCTAGCATATAGCCAGATGGACTCAGGACCAATGAGATTTTATTTATTTTTTTACTATACCGACATTCGTTAGAAACATCATGTCTGTTTACATTAAAACATAACAGTAGCAAGAAAATGCTTTACAATAAACACATTGGAAATTAAAACAAGAGATTGTGGCTTTACAGAACACACAGATATATTAAAAACAGGGGTGGAAGCTACAGGGGGAAGGAACGGGGGGAACTATGTACAAGCATCATATAGATAGTAAAAACAATTTGCTACTCCCGAACAGGGCGGGAGGCTGCTCGTGGCCCACTTAGTACTGTCCTTGCAAAGGTTGTGTCCTCCCGGGCCTGGACATCCAGGCGGTAGAACTTGGAGAAGGTGTGTATGGAGGACCTCGTCACCCCCCCGACAGATCTCGGCAGGCGACAGCATCTTGGTTTCCGCCCAGGACACTGCCTGGGCCCTTGTTGAATGAGCCTTGACTTGCAGAGGTGGAGGCTTCCCTGCCTCTACGTAGGCCGCCTTGATTACTTCTTTGATCCAGCAGGCTATATTGCTCGCGAGGCTGCTTCCCCCTGTTTCTTCCTGCTGTGAAGGACGAATAGGTGGTCTGTCTTTCGCACAGATTCTGATCTTTCCAACGGACTAGGAGTCTGCCGAGGTTAAGATGGCGAAGAAGGCGTGAGTCTTCCGCATCCTTATGTTCTTCTGGAGATGATAGTGAGATGGTTTGGTTTAGATGAAATTGAGAAACCACTTTCGGTAGGAAGGCGGGGACAGTGCGTAGCTGTATGGCTCCCGGTGTGAACCTGAGGAACGGTTCCCGACAGGATAGTGCTTGAAGCTCGGAGATGTGATGGGCTGAACATATTGCCACTAGGAATGCAGTCTTCAAGGTCAGGAGCCATAGTGACAGACCGCGTGTTGGTCTGAAGGAAATTCCCGTGAGGAAGTTTAGTACTAGGATTGAGATTCAATAGGGATATCGGCCACTTTAGGGGTGGTCAGATTTGTTTGACCCCCTCTCAGGAAACGTGAAACATCTGGATGGGTTGATAGGCTTATGCCATCCACTTTGGCTCTAAAGCAGGCCAGCGCAGCCACATGAACCTTGAGGGAGTTGAGAGACAATCCCTTCTTCAAGCCGTCTTGCAGAAATTCCAGGATCATGGGGATTTTGACTGTCCGCAGGAGGATCTCGCGGTCCTCACACCAGGCTCGAATACTCTCCATATTCGTATGTAGGCTAGTCATGTGGAGAACTTGCGTGCTCGAAGCAAAGGGTCAATCACTGCCTTAGATTATCCGCTTTTCTTCAGGTGAGTCCTCTCAAGGGCCAGACTGTAAGAGAGAATAGTGTCGGGTCTTTGTGGAGGATCGGTCCTTGCCGGAGAAGGTCCCTGTGTGGAGGTAGGCACAGAGGGTTCCCCACAAGAAGTCTTCGCATGTCTGCGTACTATGGCCTTATTGGCCAGTTCAGGGCCACTAGAAGTACTAGTCCCCTATGGCGTTCTATCTTGCGGATGATCCTGCCCAGTAGTGGCCATGGGGGAAAGGCGTACAGCAGGTCTTCCTGTGGCCAGGTCTGGACAAGGGCATCGATTTCCCGGGATTGCAGTTCTAGTCTGCGGCTGAAGAACTTGGGAACTTGGGTGTTGGACCGGGTTGCCAGGAGATTCATGGCTGGGGTTCCCCAGCAGTTTACTATCAACTGGAAGGCTGTGGACGACATCATCCATTCCCTTGGGTCTAGAATCTCTCTGCTGAGGTAGTCCATAGAGATGTTGTCTTTTCTCGCGATGTGGGCGGATGAGATCCCTTGCAGGTTTGTTTCCTCTCACGCCATGAGGTGGGGGGTCTATCTCCAGGGACACCTGTTGGCTTCTGGTTCCTCCCTGGCGATTGATGTAGGCAACTGTTGTGGCATTGTCCAACATGACTGTCAGACTTACCCCAGAGTCCGTGGATGAATTGTAGGCAGGCTAGTCTGACTGCTTGGGCTTCCAGTCAGTTTGTGTTCCATTCCACCTCTTCTTTGTCCTATTGTCCCTGGGCCGTCAGTTCCTGACAGTGTGCTCCCCACCCTTGCAGGCTCGCATCCGTGGTGAGCAAGATCCAGTCTGGTGGGGATAGTTTTACTCCCTTGCTAGCTGGTCTTCCTGTAGCCACCATTGGAGCTGGGTCTGAACCTCTGCTGGTAGCTGGAGGTGAATGGAGTAGTTCTGGGATGTCTGTTTCCATCGTAATAGTAGGGAACGTTGTAGTGGGCGCATGTTGGCCCTTGCCCATGGAACGACTTCCAGAGTTGATGTCATGAGACCGAGGACTTGGAGGTAATCCCATACCTTGGAGCGAGCATAGTTCAGTTTTCGCAGCTGACCCAGTTTTCTTCTTCTTGGAGGGGGGGGGGGGGGGTTGGGAGGGCTGCAGGCAGCTCTTGGCTGTGTTGATGACCTACCCGAGATTTTGCAGCAGATTCTTGACTCTGGTGGTCGCCTGGTGACTTTCCTCTGGAGATTTTGCCCTGATTAATCAATCGTCCAGGTAAGGATGTACGAGGATTCCTTTCCTCAGTGTTGCCACCACTAACACCATGATTTTGAAGGTCTGAGGGGCGGTGGCTAGTCAGAAAGGTAATGGTAA
Source organism: Rhinatrema bivittatum (assembly GCF_901001135.1). Lineage (NCBI taxonomy): Eukaryota > Metazoa > Chordata > Amphibia > Gymnophiona > Rhinatrematidae > Rhinatrema > Rhinatrema bivittatum. The sequence continues at coordinate 820,336,734 of NC_042615.1, forward strand.
TGATGGTCCAGTATCGCAAAGCATAGGAAGCGCTGATGGTCTTGATGGACCGGAATGTGGAGATAGGCTTCGGATAGCTCCAGTGAGGTCAGGAATTCTCCCGGCTGTACTGCCCTTATGACTGAATGCAGGGTTTCCATGCGGAAGTGTGGTACCCTCTGGTAACGATTGACAGACTTGAGATCCAGGATGGGCTGGAATGTACGTTCCTTCTTGGGAATGATAAAATAGATGGAATAGTGACCAGTATTTTGTTGGTGCGTGGGCACGGAGTTATTGCCTTTAAGATGAGTAGTTTAGTCAGTGTGGTTTCCACTGCCGTCCTCTTGGAGAGGGCGTGGCATAGTGATCTCACAAATTTGTCTGGAGGGATGCTGTGGAATCCAGATAGTATCCCTCTCAAATGATGGTTAAGCCTGGGATAAGCACAGAGGATCCTTAGCTGTGGGGGAGTGAGGGGTAAAGCCTGGGATAAGCACAGAGGATCCTTAGCTGTGAGGAAGTGAGGGGTAAAGCCTGGGATAAGCACAGAGGATCCTTAGCTGTGGGGGAGTGAGAGGTAAAGCCTGGGATAAGGCACAGAGGATCCTTAGCTGTGAGGAAGTGAGGGGTAAAGCCTGGGATAAGCACAAAAGATCCTTAGGAGGGGTAAAGCTTGGGAGAAGTACAGATGATCCTTAGAACATAAGACTTGCCATACAGGGTCAGACAAAGGTCTATCAAGCCCAGTATCCTGTTTCCAACAGTGGCCAATCCAGGTCACAAGAACCTGGGGGAATCCCAAGGGGATAGATTCTATGCTGCTTATCCCAGGGATAAGCAGTGGATTTCCCCTTGTCCATATTAATAATTGTTTATGGACTTTTCCTCCAGGAACTTGTCCAAACCATTTTACATAATAGCTTTCACCTCATCCTCTGGCAATGAATTCCAGAGCTTAATTATGAGTTGAGTAAAAAAATATTTTCTTTTATTAGTTTTAAATGTATCACCTAGTAACTTCACTGTCCCCCTGGTCTTTGTACTCTTTGAAAAAGTAAACGACTGATTAACCTTTACTTATTCCACTCCACTCATTATTTTATAGACCTCTATCTTATCTTCCCTCAGCTGTCTCTTCTCCAAGCTGAAGAGTCGTAACCTCTTTAGTCTTTCATAGAGGAATCATTCCATCCTCTATCATTTTCGTTTATTTATTTATAAAAATGTATTAATCGCTTTCCAATTTTATGGTAAAAATTTCCAAAGCGATGTACATGTTTAGTTATCACATAAAATGTTACAAACAATAAAACAATATACATCCATTAAAATAAAATAGCTTATCATGTTACCATCCCGCTATAACAACCATAAAAATACCCTACCAATTCAGACCTCATTGCTAGACCCCTTAAGCTTAAAGAGTATTCCCAGGTTTAATTCAGAAGCTCTGACATCATCAACCATGTTTTTATTTTACGCCGAAATCTCATCAGGTCCATTTCTTCCCTGATGTCCAATGGATTCCATAATTTGGGAACCATCATGGAAAAAGACAGAATTTGAAGTCTTATATGATGGAAACTCTTAACCGAGGGAAGTTGTAGCTGTGAAACATATGACAGCAAGTAACTCTAGGTGGGTGTTTCCAAAGGATCTTGTTCCATAAGAACATAAGAAACATAAGATATGCCATACCGGGTCAGACCAAGGGTTCATCATGCCCAGTATCCTGTTTCTAACTGTGGCCAATCCAAATCACAAGTATCTGGCAAGTACCCAAACATTAAATAACTCTCAAGCTGGGGGCGCTGTTGAGCGATCGATGAGGGCGGTCGCGTAGCGGCAGAGCTCCGTTCCCCCGGCAGCCCCTTTCCCGCCGAAATCAGTGCAAACGGCCCGACTTTTTGCTAAAAACAGTACCTAGCCGTACCCGACTCTCCTGACCAGCTGGACCCGATGGCCACGAAACGCAGAACCGCCGATTTGCGGCAATATTCGTATGGCAAGCTGGCTCCTGACCCCGACCAAGATGGCGGCTCCGACGGGGAAATCGCTGCAGGAAACGGTGAGGACAGCATGGCGTCCCCTGAAACCCACGCGGCTACCCCAGCTACCCCGGAGGGAACCCCTCTCACTCGGGAAGAGGCACGCCAATGGTTCATTGAACTGCGAGGTGATATGAAGCAGCACAAGCGGGAGATTATGGAGTCGGTGGCAGAAGTTAAAGAAGGCCTAGCAGCCCTGGGGAACCGGGCAGATGAAATTGAAAACAGGGTGGATTCTCACGGGGAGGCCCTGAATACTTTACATTCTCAAGGATTACAATATAGAGCTGATCTCCTTGCCCTTCAGGAGAAAATTGAGGACTTAGAAAATCGGAACCGGCGCAACAATTTACGCATCAGGGGAGTGCCGGATACCCAGGACTTCGCTGATGTCACTGTGGTGGCTCAACAAATTTGTCTTCATATTCTCTCCGCGTGTCAGGGCAATACACCTGACCCAGTGCCTGCCCCCTCGGACATCTCCTTGGACCGTGCACATAGGGCTTTGGGGCAGCGCCGTGACAAGCAGCCACGGGATTTGGTCATTTGCTTCCATAATTTTCAACTTAAGGAGAGAATATACTCGGCCTTCCGCTCCATGAAGGAGATAACTTGGAAAAATCAGACCATCACCATCTTTCAAGATTTAGCCCCTGTTACACTGCAAAAGCGGTACGAGCTTAGAGAGGTGACCTTGGCTCTCAGGGAACAGAGTATCAGATATCGCTGGACATTCCCCTTTGGACTTTTGTTTCAGGCTCAGGGGGTGACTTACAGGATTAAAAATAAAGCGGAAGCGCTGGAGGCATTTACTAAAGCGCACATCCCTGCGACGTTTCAAGTGCCCAAGATGGCGTCCCCGCCGGAAAGCCTGGATACAGCTCCTCGCTGGCAAAGGGCGGACAAAGGCGGGAAGCGACTTCGAAGACAGTCTGATATTCGACGTTCGCCACCGAAAGACCAAGGTTGAGCTATCTCGATTGGAGACTTTCTCTATCTGGACTGATTGTTCTGGAGCAGGTTTGGTTCATTCTGTGACACTGCGGGTTCCTGCTACTTTTTGACTACATGGCGGGGGACTGTGGACGACACGGTGCCCTCTGCGCTGGGTTTTTTCAGCTATTTTTCAGCTATTTTATGTTGTTTGTTACGGTTATAGGCCGTTTTTGAGTTTATCTGTTCATGTTAAGCTGGTTGGCGGGGGGGGGGGGGGGGGGGGGTGTAAGCTGGTGACTGCCGGAAGTCGGGTGTATACGGCCTCCATTTTATGTATCCCAAGGTGGCTTGGAGGGATACAGTTGGATTGATGGGGAATACACTGGGACACATTCTGGGAAACACATGCGTTTTTGCTATCTCGGGATCGGGGGAACTGATTGGGGGATTATTGCGTTTCGTGGGCCACATGGTAAGGGAAGGGATTGTTTCGCCATTATTCTGGATGCGATCAGCACTTCTTATGAGATATGGCTACTAAAATTTTATCACTCAATGTGAAGGGACTAAACACTCCAAGGAAACGCTTGCTGCTCCTTAAGGAGCTTCAGCGGCAGGGGGCGGGCATAGCATTTATTCAAGAGACGCATGTCAGGAAACATCATGAAAGGCTTTTGGCCTTTCCTCAATTCCCTACTTGTCACTGGGCAGCCAGCTCTAAGGAGCGGAAATATGCTGGAGTGGGCGTACTAATCTCATCGGCCTGTGTTCATGAGGAATTGTTCAAACTGATAGATCCTAAGGGCAGATATATTTTTCTGAAAATCCGGGTGGGCAACAGTATCATTTCCCTGCTTAACGTTTATTTTCCACATACAGATCAGGTGGCCTTTTTGACTCATCTTAATGAACTATTGCTGCAGCACTTGGAGGGGGATTTAGTGCTGGGAGGGGACTTTAATGCTACTTTAACGCCCTCGCTGGACCACAGTACAGGAACCAGCGCAGCTCTTGGTTTTCGGTCCAAGTGGCGCAGTTTCCTTACTAAATGGGGTATGTTGGACATATGGCGGCAGCGGTACCCACACTCTAGATCCTACTCTTTCTACTCTCCCCCACATGGCACATACTCTCGGATAGACTATTTTTTTGTCTCTAAGCAAATGCAAAACAGGGTACGGAAAACAGAGATTGAGCCCATTACATGGTCTGACCATGCCCCAATATGGTTCGCAGTTGATCTACAGGACGTTGCCCCTGGGTATAGGCCCTGGAGACTTAATGAGGGCTTACTTAAAGACCGGGATTTTGTGACCAAGATGGAGTCGCACATGAAACTCTTTTTTCAGGAAAATATGACAGAGGATGTGAATCCCTTAACGGTCTGGGAATGCTCTAAAGCGGTGATGCGGGGACTCTTTCTCTCCCAAGCTGCCTATTGCAATAAGACCCGGGAGGCTAATAGGCTTAGTTTACTCACTAAGTTGGGGGTCCTGACCAAGCAGCATAGTACCACCTCCTCGACCTCTGTTTATCGCCAAATCCTACAGATTAAGGGACAGCTTAGGTCCCTGGATGACGAGGTTGTTAGCCACCATATGCTTTTGTTAAGGCAGAAATTTTTCGAGGGTGGCAATAAAGCAGGGCGCTATTTGGCACAAAAATTAAGGGCCAAGAGGGCACAGGCGACTATCGCCAAGTTAGTTACCCCGGGGGGTTCTCCCACTACAACGTCGGAGGGTATACGGCAGGCTTTTACCAATTTTTACGCCCATCTTTATTCCTCTGATGGTACGATCACTGATGCTGCCATTACCGACTACCTGCATTCAGTGCACTTACCTTCCTTGACTGACTCACAGAGGGCTTTTCTAGACAAGCCTATCGAGACTGCAGAAGTGCTTCTAGCTATTAAACACCTAAAGCCCGGTAAGGCCCCGGGTCTAGACGGCTTTACGGGAGGTTATTATCGCAAATTTGCGCATCTTTTGGCGGGACCTTTAACGGACTCGTTCAACTCTCTTTTGCAGGGGACCAATATTGGACGGGACGCTAACACTGCCGGCATCACAGTGCTACCAAAGCCGGGGCGTGACCCCACACAATGTGCCTCGTTTCGGCCTATCTCCTTAATTAACATAGACCTTAAAATTCTAGCGCGAGTCCTGGCCGCTCGTCTTAATGGAGTTTTGCCAATTTTGGTACATAATGACCAGGTGGGTTTCGTCCCGGGGCGGTTGGCGGCGGACAATGTCCGGCGGATCATTGATATTATTGATTGGGTACATGCCGAGAGAATGCCAGCTATCCTTCTCTCCCTAGATGCGGAGAAGGCATTTGATCTAGTGCACTGGCCTTTCCTCTTTCAGACACTAAATACCATGTCCTTTGGCCCTTCTTTTCTGACTTGGTTGGAAAAATTGTACAACCATCCTCTGGCGCGAGTCAAGGCCAATGGCAGCTATGGCATGCCGTTTGAGATCCAACGTGGAATCAGACAGGGATGCCCTTTGTCCCCCTTATTATTTGCCCTCTTTCTTGAACCCTTTACAACGACCATCCGAACCTCGCGGGGAGTGGTGGGAGTGCGGAAGGGGGAACATCATTTTAAGATATCCCTCTTCGCAGATGACGTGATGTTCACTATCACAGACCCAGGGTCCTCCTTGCCGCAGATCATGTCCGAATTACAGCGCTTTACCTCTGTGTCCGGTATGAAGGTTAATTATGACAAATCGGAGATTCTTAATCTCACTATGCCGCCTTCGGAGGTACAGACTCTGGGGCGCCAATTCCCCTTTAAATGGGCTACCTCGTCCCTTAAATATCTGGGAGTCCGACTAGGCTCTACAACTAGTCAGCTGTATAAGCTAAATTATGATCCACTAGTGCAAACTATCCGTAAAGATTTAAATAACTGGCAGCATCAGATGCATTCCTGGCTGGGTCGTCTCGCTATCGTCAAGATGAATATCCTGCCCAGATTTTTATATTTTTTCACCACGATACCAATTTTTTTGCCTAACTCCATATTGAAGAAATGGCAGCAGATGTTATGCAGTTACATCTGGCGCAAGCGGCCTCCACGGGTGGCCAGGGCAACGTTATATCGACCTAAATCTCAGGGGGGTGTTCAGTTACCTCATTTATTGTGGTATTATTTGGCGGCGCAGCTTCGAGCTTTGGTGGCACTCCATCGCACTACTGACATCCCGCAATGGGTACTGCTAGAACAGGCATTGGTAGGGATGGTTCCCTTATCGGCTCTCCCCTGGCAACCCCCTTTGACTGGGGGATATATTCAATACACGCCATTTGCTCTTCGCACCACCCTTAGGGTGTGGCTTCACTGGAAAGCTAAGTTGGTGGGACCAGAGCGATATTTCACCATGACTCACCTTAACACTAATACGGTTTATTCCATTAATGACACTTCCGTGACTATGAAAAGCTGGGTGTCCGCCGGCATTACAAGACTGGTACATGTACTGCGTCAGGGGACACTGTGCACTCTAGACCAATTACGTACCCAACGGGTGTCGAGTGGTGGGGATTTTTTGCATTACGCCAAATTATACCACTTTGTTAAGCGTGGATTGAGGGGGGGTACTCTCAAATTGACAGGTACTTTGTTCGAAAATTACTGTAAATATGCTTCCTCCATTAGAGGTGTCATCTCCAAGATCTATGGCCTTTTCAACGGGCTGTTGACAGATACCCCACGCCATCGCTTGTTATGGGAACAGGATCTTCCCTGTCACCTGGATGACACTGACTGGGATTCTATTTACTCCCTGGCTCACAAATGCTCGGTGTCGGCCAGTTTACAGGAAAACTGTTATAAATTAATTTACCGCTGGCATTATACCCCAGAGCGTCTTCATAAGTTTAAACCAGCACTATCCAACCAATGTTGGCGGGGCTGTGGTCACCTTGGTACCTACTACCATATCTGGTGGGAGTGCCCTAAGGTGGCGTTAGTATGGCGGGCAGTATTGGATTGGCTCTCAGCCCTGGTCCTCGCCCCGGTGTGCGCTGAACCACAGCACGTACTGCTCGGCCTGCCCTTACCTGATCATAAAAAAGACACACAGAAATTTTTGTTACAAGTCTTTATTGCTGCACGTACAGAGATAGCTTTCCACTGGAAGGAGGCCAATACCCCCAGCTTAGCTAAAATTCAATATAGACTTCACACATACTACCAACTTAGTAGACTCACTGCGGTGTGTAGAGACCGGTTGGCGGCGTTTGAAAGAATGTGGGGCTCCTACATCAAGTGGTTAGAACTCCAGAATGTCTCCCCCTAAACGGATGTCACCATTATTGTTGGTTTTGCCCTGGACTGCTCCATCCTTGCTACATCCTTTTATTACTGGTCCCTGCTGGGATGTCCCCCACTATATCCCTTTACATCCTTTCCTTTGAGCCCTTTCCTCCCTTGCCTTGTCCCCTTGCTATTTGGTGGTCTCACTACGTTTTATCTCCCTGGCGAGATTCTTGCATAAATTTTTTTTTTTTTTTCTTTCCCTGATGGATATATATTACCAGTGTATGGGGGGGTGGGGGGTGGGCTGACGGGGCTGGGGTGAATGTATAAATGGAAAGTTCGGTCACTATTGGCTATGACTGTCTTGTTTCACCTTGAGGTGGATGGTTACTAATACGGTACATTTTTTGTTTTTGACTTCTGTATTTATTCATGTTTTTTCTGTGCTAATGTTATGTATCCATGTTTTGCATTGACTGATAATAAACTCTTTAAATACAAAAAAAAAAATAACTCTCAAGCTACTATTGCTTATTAATTAATAGCAATTTATGGAACTTATTCAAACCTTTTTTAAACCCAGTTACACTAACTGCCGTAACTACAACCTCTGGCAATGAATTCCAGAGCTTAACTATGCCTTGGGTGAAAAATAATTTTCTTTTATTTGTTTTAAATGAGCTACTTGCTACCTTCATGGAGTGCCCTAGTCCTTCTATTATCTGAGAGAGTAAATAACTGATTTACATTAAGCTGTTCAAGACGTTTCATGATTTTGTAGTCCTCTATCACATCTCCCCTCAGTCGTCTCTTCTTCAAACTGAACAGCCCTAACCTCTTAAGCCTTTCCTCATAGGGCAGCCGTTCCATGCCCCTTATTTAGGTTGCCTTCCTCTGCACCTTTTCCAGTGCAACTGTGTTAGGAATTATTAGGAAGGGAATGGAGAATAAAACAGAGAATATAATAATGCTCCATGGTGCGACCTCATCTTGAGTATTGTGTGAAGTTCTGGTCACCACATCTCAAGAAAGATACAGCAGAATTAGAAAAGGTACAGAGAAAGGCAACTTGGTCCTAGCATTTAAAATCTTGTGAGGACAGGACCTCTCTCATTTGCGGCTCAGTGTGCTGTGGCGATCAAAAAAGCAATGTTAGGAAATATTTGGAAGGTAAAGGCAAATAAAATGATGGATGCCACAATGCCTCTGTATTGCTCCATGGTGAGACCACACCTTGAATACTTGTGCAATTTTGGTCGCCGCAGCTCAAAGAAGACATTTGCTTTCTTGGCTGCTGCTGCACCCTGAGCAGAAGATTTCAACGTATCAACAATAATGATGCCTACATCCTTTTCCTAAATGGTGATTCCTAATGTGGAACTTTACATTGAGTGGCTATAATTTGGGTTACTTTTCCCTAAGTGCACCAATTTGCACTTGTCCACATTAAATTTCATTTGCCTGCCCAGTCTACCAATTTTGCAATGTCCTCCTGCAATTTCTCACAATCATCTTATGATTTAACAACTTTGAATAATTTGGTGTCATCTGCATATTGATCCCCATTATCCAAGTCATTTGTAAATATATTAAAAAAATAATGGTCTCAGAACAGATCCCTGGGGCACTCCACTATTCTCCTTTCTCCATTGGGACAATTTACCATTTAGCCCTTTCTCTGTTTTATTTATTTATTTATTTAACAGTTTTATATACCGACCTTCATAGTAAATAACCATATCGGATCGGTTTACAATTAACAAGAATAAAAACTGGGGTAACTATTCAAGTAAACGAAAGATAAACAGTAGGTAGGAATGAGTCAAAGTTACAATCAACAGGGAAGAGAACTTGGAAGCTTGCAACAAGCTGGAAAGAAGATAAGGCAGGAAATAAATATGAAGTGATGCCATAGGGCGTACGGGTTAAAGCTTAATGGTGCTTTAACCTGGGAGAGTCAGAGTCCATTCGTGAGTATAATCACCATAACGGGTAAGCGTGAAGGACAACTAGTGATTGTCTGGTGGGTCGGCGAAGGCTTGGTGAAAGAGCCAGGTTTTGAGTCTTTTTCTAAAAGTTAACAGGCAAGGCTCCACTCTGAGACTTGAGGGGATGCTATTCCAGATAGATGGGCCAGCTATCGAAAAAGCTCTGTCTTTGGTCATCGAGAGGCGTGAAGCTTTAGTAGGGGGAAATTTTAGGGTGCCTTTGAGAATATCTCTAGTTGGTCTGTTAGAGGAGTGGAGTTTGAATGGGATTTCCAGGTCGAGTTGAAGATGATGATGGATAGTTTTATGAATTACGGTGATTGATTTGTATAGAATTCTGAAATTAACTGGTAACCAGTGTAGGTTCCTGAGGATGGGAGAGATGTGTTCGCTGCGGCTGGTACTGGTCAGTAATCTCGCAGCCGCATTTTGTAACATCTGCAGTGGTTTGGTAGTGGATTTGGGAAGGCCTAGGAAAAGGGCACTGCAGTAGTCTATTTTGGCGAACAGTAGCGCTTGGAGGATTGTCCTGAAGTCGTGGAAGAATAAGAGTGGTTTAAGTCGTTTTAGAATCTGTAATCTGAAGAAACAGTCTTTGGAGGTTGTGTTGACCATTTTCTTGAGGTTTAGACGATTGTCTAGTATTACCCCAAGGTCTCTAACCTGCTTGCAAGTAATGTGAGAGAAGTGTGGAGATGGTGGGGAGATATTGATTTCGTTTGAGGATATGTGGAGCAGCTGTCTTGGAGGCATTAAGAACCAGGTTTAAACTGTTGAGTAGATTAGTGATGGATAGAAGGCAGTTGTTCCAATGGGTGAGCGCTTTTGAGATTGATTCTGTTATCGGTATTAGAATCTGCACGTCGTCTGCGTACAGATAGTGAATTAGGTTGAGGTCTGTTAACAATTGGCAGAGGGGGAGGAGGTAAATATTAAAGAGGGTAGGAGATAAGGAGGAACCCTGAGGTACGCCAAGAGTTGATTTAGTTAGGGGTGACTCTTTATTGTTGATTTTGACTTTGAAAGTCCTATTGCTGAGGAAGGACTTGAACCAGTTGTGGGCAGATCCGGAGATGCCGATGTCTGTTAGGCGATCCAGCAGGATGGTATGGTTGACGGTGTCAAATGCCGCCGAGATGTCTAACAGGACCAACAGAAAGGACTGTCCTTTGTCTAACCCCATGATAATATGGTCAGTAAGTGAAATGAGAAGGGTTTCCGTGTTGCGTGATTTACGGAACCCATATTGCGATGGGTATAGGATCTTGTGGTCTTCAAGATATTCAGAAAGCTGGGTGTTTACCAGTTTCTCCGTTAGTTTGGCAACAAATGGGAGGTTAGAGATGGGTCTGAAATTAGCTGGTACATTAGGATCTAAGTTGTGTTTCTTGAGGAGGGGCTTGAGTGAGGCGGTTTTTAGACTGTCTGGGTAGCTTCCTTGCGTTAGAAGGCTGTTTATGATGCCGGTCAGAGGTTCTGAGATCACATTTGGGATGAGAAGCAGGAGTCTCGATGGGATGTTATCAGCCGGATGGCTTGATGGTTTCTGCCTTTTTAAAAGGGATTCAATCTCTTTAGTGGAGATTGACTCGAAACTGTCAAATTTGGGTCTAGTAAGAGACTGGAGATTCTCACCTGGCTTGGGAGGTGTAGTATTTGAAGGCAGGAGGGCGAGTGTATTTAAGATCTTCTGTTGAAAGAATGTAGCGAGCTCATTAGCCTTGGAAAGAGCTTGTTCGTCTGGAATAGGTGGGGGGGGTAGATTTGGTGATTTGTGTCACGTAGGCGAATAGGGCCTGGGCATCATATTGGAAATGGTGTATTTTGTTTGCATAGTATTCCTTTTTTTTCTGTAGTGATGTAAGAATCCCTTGTATGTAGAAAGGGTAGAAGTGTTAGGGGTTTTTCGCCATCTGTTTTCCTTATGGCGTAAGGTCTGTTTCATTTGTTTAAGTTCAGCGCTGAACCAGGGTTGATTTCCCTTTTTGTTGGGTTGATTGATTTGGAGACTAAAGGGCACCATTTGTTTGCGACCGCTTCTGTAATCTTTTGCCAGGAGGATAGGGCTGAGTCGGGGTTAGCTAGGTCTAAGTTAGAAAGTTCTTTGGAGAGCTGATCGCTGAGTGTATCCGATGGACATGCTTTCCTAAATTGAATGGTGGAAAGGAGTGGGGCGGTGTGTGTCTGTTTGTGCGTGGAGAAGGAAGATTCTATCAGGAAATGATCTGACCAAGGGATTGGGATACAAGAAGGTTCTATAGTGCATGTGAAATTGGAGTTGATGAATATTTGATCCAGAGTGTGTCCAGCTTTATGTGTGGGGCTGTTGATGGTCTGAGTAAATCCCATAGCGCTGAGGGTGGTGAGGAGTGCTTCGCAGTTTGCAGAAAGAGGTGTTGCGTTTGTATGGAGGTTGAAATCCCCCATGATCATTGTTGGAAGGTCTGAGTTAATATGTTTCACGATGGATTCTATGAGATTCTATGATGTTTTCTATCTTTTAACCAGTTCGCAATCCACAGTAGGATACTTCCCTCTAACCCATGACTTTCTAATTTCCTAAGAAGTGTCTCATGAGGGACTTTGTCAAATGCTTTCTCGAAATCCAGAAACAGTATACCAACTGACTCACCTTTATCTTTCGCTGTGGGAAGTGAATGGTAAAGCCTGGGATCCTTAGCTGTGGGGGAGTGAGGGGTAAAGCCTGGGATAAGTACAGAGGATCCTTAGCTATGGGGGAGTGAGGGGTAAAGCCTGGGATCCTTAGCTGATGGGGAGTGAGGGGTAAAGCCTGGGATAAGCACAGAGGATCCTTAGCTGTGGGGGAGTGAGGGGTAAAGCCTGGGAGAAGCACAGAGGATCCTGAGCTGTGGGGGAGTGAGGGGTAAAGCCTGGGATAAGCCCAGAGGATCCTTAGCTGTGGGGGAGTGAGGGCCACCGTGCAATTTATTCTATGTAGGGAAAACATCAAGAAAAGTTAAGACACGGATAATGGAACATTGCAGCCAGATCCAAAATAATGTGGAAACTGCCCCTTTGGTGGGTCATTGGTGGAAGCAAAAGCATTTGATTGAAGATTTAAGTTTTTTTGAACTTCAGATGATGAACAGCAGGAGAGGTGGGGGTGTAAATACAGTGTTGTTGAGGGCAGAACAAAGGTGGATATTCTCTTTGAAAACTTTAATGCCTATGGGCTTGAATGATCGAGTGGATTGGGCGGCTTGCCTTTGATTTGGAGGTTTCTGATTGGCTATGGTTTGATTTATAAGGTGCAATAGGAAGCTACCCAAGTAATTCCGCTTTTCGAAACAGCTGTGAGACGTGACCTGTAAATGCTGAAAGATAGGGAGCGTCTTTGTGAGTGACTTGGTGGTAGGTTTTTTTCAATTTTTCTAAAGTTTTTCTAGATGAAGAGTTGAATTTTAAAAATAGGGGCAATGTTTTGTGTTTTTTTCAGAAAGAGGAAAGGAATAAAAGTGAAACTGTTGAAAGTTTTTCTTCTGTGCGGAAAGATTAAGATGAGCTGAAGGTCGAGAAAAGAGGTTTGTATATGGGTGCTGACAGGATATTCGATGCACATATATTGACTAAAAATGTTTTTTGTTTTAGAAAAAGTGGTATTATTGGAAAATAATGAAAAATGTTTATTATTGGAATGTAATTTTGTAGAGAGGATACATATGGGTGAATTGATGGAGAAGATTGTTTTGAAGATTTGGTGCTAGTAATGATTTGCATTATGCTCCCCCGAAGAAGCCTATTGGATGGCAAAACATGTTGGGAGTATTAATCCGTGATGAAACAATGTCATAAAGAGGGAGTGTTAAGATCAGATTGAACAACATTAGAGAATTTTCACCACAAAAGATTTTAAAATGTATGTATGTGTGTTTCAATGTTTGTTTTAAGTGATTTGTGATGTATTTTGAAAATTGATATTCACTCTGTGTATTCGATGAAGCAAAAATATTGCAATAGTGCTGAAATGTTTGATTGGAAATTTTGTATACAATTAAGATTATTATAAGTATAATTAAATTATATGTCACTATTTTTGGTATATTGTATCCAGCATAACTCTCTGCTTCAACGGCAGGGGGAATAAAGAAAAGTGGATCTATATACAGACAACCAATAAGGATTGAATTACATAGTCTGGGTAAACAAATAAGCATGGGTGTAGCTTGCTTATTGCGGCGGTTACTACCCCTAACTAATTAAGCTAGATATTTCATTTAGATGCAGCTCCAACACTGCTCTCTACATTAATGGTGGGGGTGGAAGGGTAATAGAACCAAAAGGTTACTAAGAGCCAAGAGGAACAGATAGGTATGAAAATAAAAAAGTGTGAAACTTGCTGGGCAGACTGGATGGGCCGTTTGGTCTTCTTCTGCTGTCATTTCTATGTTTCTATGTAAAATCTGTGATATATTTTTATAATTGCCAGTATTTGTATTCTATTGAAGATAATGCCAGCAAAATTTCCTGCATAACCTTATACCTGCTAATTTCTGCTCTGATTATGTTCAAGAAACTTTATTTGTACACTTTTGAAAACGCAAGCCCCCTTCTCTGCCCCCTGCTCTCGGGAATGCTTCTGCTCAGTCCTATTGGGCAGGCAATTCAATAGGCAAAGCACTCTTATCCAAAGAGCTACCAGTGAAAATTACCCTCTGAATGTATCGGATTTCACTCTCAGCGTGCTGGAGTATGGAGCTTACCCAAGATAATGCAATGGCATGCCGACACCTTCCATGTGAACACCAGAACGCTAAAAGACATTAAAGATACACTGACCAGAGAGGTAGTAACCCATCCAGGTTGAGGGGAAGCCAGGCGTGTCTGACCCAGCCAAGGGTAACAAGGGCCACCTGGTCAGCCACACCTTGCTGGACTTCTGCCAGCAAGGTATGGCTGACAAATGAGAATCAAAACCACTGTGGTGAATGTGACATTTAATCATGCGTCACTTTTACAGACAGCTTGTATTTTTCATCTCATTCTCTAAAGATATTTTTATAAAGTTCATAAACTTCCAGCAGGCTTGAGTAACACAAGTTTCAGCGAGTTCTTCCGCCAAATTCTGTGATATTATATGGATTACAAGGATTCACTGCTTCTCTTGGGATCCGTGGCACTACGTTATCCCCATGATTCACAGGTGCTGTACTGTCACCAGGAGTCATTGCTACTCATAGGTTCTATCATATCATGCTATAGTGCAACATGTCTTCAGACCGTAAGTTTCAATGAGCAGGCATTGTCTTATATGTCTTGGCACAGCACCAAGTAAGCCTGACACCACTATACGAATGAAAAATAATTATAGAGAAAAAAAAGCAGCACTGAATCTTGGGGATAATGCAACATCACAAGCTTAAGCAGCAGAGCCTCTAGAGACCTGAAACAGTGCTGCCCTACCCTGCTTACAAACGGGCTGATACAGCACAGTGCGCTCCGACAGAGCGCATTGTTAACCTGCTATTGGACGCGCGTTTTCCCTTACCCCTTATTCAGTAAGGGGCGGAAAACGCGCCGAACCTAATAGCGCCCTCAACATGCAAATGCATGTTGAGGGCGCTATTAGGTATTCCCGTGCGATACAGAAAGTAAAATTTGCAGCCAAGCCACACATTTTACTTTCAGAAATTAGCGCCTACCCAAAAGGTAGGCGCTAATTTCTTGGGGCACCGGGAAAGTGCACAGAAAAGCAGTAAAAACTGCTTTTCTGTGCATCCTCCCACTTAATATCATGGCGATATTAAGTCGGAGGTCCCGAAGGGAAAAAAGTAAAAAAAAATAAAAAATTTGAATTCGGCCGTCGGCTGTCAAACCCGCTGACAGCCGGCGCTCTTGTCAAAAAGGAGGCGCTAGGGACACGCTAGTGTCCCTAGCGCCTCCTTTTGCCCATTTCTACCGCTGGGCCTAATTTGAATACTGTATCCGCTCTCCCACGGTCTTTACTGAATCGGCCGAAAAGTTCTGTAACTTTAATAATAAACCCTTCAAGATTGGAAAAATATTTTTGCCGCCTGGTGCTCACTCATTCATAGAGAACAGAATCAACGCTAGTGTACTGACGGATTGGAAGATGCTTTCAGAAGCAGCAGTCTCTTGTGCTCACTGTGTTCCAGCACTCTTTCATATGGCCGTTTTTCTCTTTTCACTTCCTGCATCTTGATTACAGTGTTTTAGTTATTAACACTGTCTCTCCCTCCGCATATAATTATCCCATCAAACTGCCTACCTGTCACTCTGGCAGTCATAATCTTCTGCTGTCTGTGAGAGATTACACTAAAGATCATTGGTGATTCTTACTTGAGAGAGGAGAAGGAGCCGTCTGACCCACCGGCATCTCTGCTGAGCAGCTGGCTGCAAGCAATTAAAAACAAGAATTAAAACCCATATTTGTTCTTTCAAAGTTTTATCACCAATCATCTTATTGGAGACTTTTGAGCTGCCCTGGAATCTTGACTTACTACTGAATGCATTTGAAGATTAGTGTATCCTGCACCATGGTTAGACCACTGTGTTTTGAAATATACTTGTAAGTTTAATGTAAACTCTGTATCCACTAGCATTTGCAAGCCTATTTAACCATATAGAGGTCTATTGACCTTTCTTACTTTAAATTCTGTTGGCTTCAAATCACAAAATACTCTAGACTTTAGTTAAATACATTTGTTGATTCTTTCAGCAATATCCTGGTGTAAACCTTTGGCTTCACTCAAGGTAGCAAATACCCACAGGACTTCATCTCATGTCCTCTAGCAGGGGTGACCAACTCTGGTCTTTGAGAGCCATAAACAGGCCAGGTTTTCGGGATATCCACAAAGAATATGCATGAGATAGATTTTCATACAATGATGGCAGTGCATGCAAATTTCTCATAGCTCTTTCATGAGTTGACTAATCAAGTTCAAGTTCATGAATAATCAAGTTCAAGGTGTATGCCTAAATGCCTGCAACACAAAGTCGTATCTAGGTCAGCAGGACTTTGATATAAGGACAAATTTGAAATTGCTAACAAAACGTTTTATATATTTCGAGTTCAAGCCTCTTAAATTGCCCACTTAAGTTATTTGAAATTGTTAAACATTACTGGATCACTAAATATAAAAGTGGATTCTTGAAAGTTGATTGTGAAACATGTGTCTTTCAAAAATTATTTATTTATAAAGAGAGGATGGATTCTGTGTCAGCTCAGCCTTACCCTCCTGTAGTTTAGTCCAAGTTTTGTGCGGTCAATAGAAGTTTACAAGATCATGACCAAAGATCTGCTCCCTTCCCATTAGATCCATGCCTTTTTGGGTTCTGTGTAGGTTATAGGACAAGTTTCTTAATATAAATTGCTAAATCTTAACTTTTCTTTATCTGAGGGTATAGTCCCTGATTTCATTAAGGAAGCCTCAGTTTGTCCAGTTTTCAAGAAACCAACCTTACCCACCATGAATCCATCAGCTTACAGACCAATAATCAATCTTCTCACATTAGCGATATTCTTGAAAAACGTACTGCTACAACTAGACACCTTTCTGGAGAAGAAAGCAGAGCTGTTTACCTATAACAGGTGTTCTCCAAAGATAGCAGGATGCCAGTCCTTACAAGTGGGTAACATCATCCAGTGGAACCCAGCCTGGAATTTTTATGTCAAAAGTTTCTAGAATGTTGATCGTGCCTCACTGGACATGCCTAGCATGCCTTTTATGCCACATGCACACATGGAGGCCCCTTCAGTCTTATTTCTTAGCAAAAATGCAGAGAAGCCAACTCCAAGGGGATGTGGGAAGGTTTCGTGAGGACTGCCATCCTGCTGACCTCTGAAATCATCTGTTATACAAGTAAGCAACTCTGCTTTCTCCAAGGATAAACAGAATGGCAGTCTTCACAAGTGGAGAATCCCTAGCTACAGTCTGCCTGAATGAAGAAAGGGGAACACCAAAAACCAATGTTAACAGGCATAACTGCTTTTGTTTGCAATAGACCTTTATTTCTTTCCTTATGAGGGCAGTCTGGAAAACAGTGGGCCCTAGGAAGAGGCAGAGTTGGGTTCTACACCTCAAGGAAATTCTGGAGCAGATTACCCAAACCTACTCTCGTGTCAAGAGTTCTTGTCCAAACAGCAGTGCAATGTCAATGTGTGGAGAGGTCTCCATATTGCAGCTTTGCAGATCTCATTCATCAATATCGGCCTTAGGTGAGCCTTACATGGCTTGGGCTGACAGTCTAGACAAGACCCCCAGATTCAAGCCTGCCTGGACATAACAGGAGGAGATGTAATCTGGTAGCCAACTGGATAAAGGCTTTTTAGGCAATGGCAATCCCTAGTTTGTTGATGTCCAAAGAAACAAAAAGAGGTGGGTGGACTTTCTATGGGCTTCAGTATGCTCCAAGAAGGCCAAAGCTCTTTTGCAGTCCAAACTGCAGTGCTTGTTCACCTTGGTGGACATATGGCCTGGGAAAGAATATTGGAAGGATGATTGATTAAGATGGCGTTCCCACACCACCTTAAGCAAAAACGTAGGATGAGTGTGCAGAACTACCCTATCATGATAAAACTTAGTTTAAATTGTATAAGTCACACTGACATGATCACCGCCAAAAATATGACCTTCCAGGTCAGATGCTTCAGGGCACAGCAGTGCAGTGACTCAAATGAACCCATCAGCTCGGTCAGTACCACTTTGAAGTCTCAAGACACAGCAGAAAGCCTGATGGGAGGCTTCAAGTGAAGCAGGTCCCATATAAACCGGACAACCGAAAGGCTGTACAGATTGGTCTATCTTCTCCATATTGGTTATAGGTGCCAGTAACACTGAGGTGAAATCTTACAGATAAATATCAAAGGTAACAAACAATTTTTGTGTGGAGCAAGAGAAAGGATCTAAGTAGGGCCTTTTGCCCACACCAAAACATCGCAACTTGATTGTCCATCTGGACTAGGATGACTTTGTTGGCAAACTGATCTCTGAAAGCCTTCAGAATGTACTGAATTGCCCCTTAGCTTGAGGAAGTTTATCTGATGAAGCTTCTTCTGAGCAGACCATAACTGACTACATTGCCTCTCTATATGGGCTCCCCACCCCAGTTTGGATGCATTATTCATAGTCAGTACAATTAGGACTAGAAGAATTTGGAAAGGAAAGCAGAGTTGCTTACCTGTAACAGGAGTTCTCACAGGACAGCAGGATGTTAGTCCTCACATATGGGTGACATCACAGGATGGAGCCCAATCACGGAACACTTTTGTCAAAGTTTCTAGAACTTTGGCACTTACTGGACATATCCAGCAATACTGACCCTGCATCCAGCAGGGGTCCCCCTTCAGTCTTGTCTTATAGTAAAACTAAGAAAACGTAAGCGAACCCAATTCCGCGGGTGGCGGGCAGGTTTCGTGAGGACTAACATCCTGCTGTCCTGTGAGAACACCTGTTACAGGTAAGCAACTCTGCTTTCTCACAGGACAAGCAGGATGGTAGTCCTCACACATGGGTGAGTACCGAGCTGAGGATGCCCAAGCAAAGCACCAAATGCACCCAAAGACGTGCAACAGGCACAACAACGGGTGGAAATTTGGTTAGGAGGGCATCCTGAACGGGTCGGTGGAAGGATGTTGGGAAGTTAAAGTGAAAACAAATTGCATAGAATAGACTGGCCAAAGATGGAATCCTGTGTGCCAGCCTTATCTAAGCAGTAATGGGCTGCGAAGGTATGGAGAGAACTCAAGGTAGCAGCCTTACAAATATTAGCAAGCAGCACCGAACGGATGTGCGCTATTGATATCGCCATGGCCCTGACAGAGTGTTCTTTTACACGGTCTTGCAGCAGAATGCCTGTCTGCTGGTAGCAAAAAGAAATGCAGTCCGCTAACCAGGATTTCCCAATTTGATGGTATCGAAAGAGAAACAATTGAGTGGATTTCCTGTGGGCTGACGTGCGGTCTAAATAGAAGGCTAGGGCACGTTTGCAGTCCAAGGAATGCAGAGCCTGTTCTCCTGGATTTGAATGGGGCCTGGGAAAAAAGGTAGGTAGGATAATGAATTGATTAATATGAAATTCCGACACTACCTTCGGTAAAAATTTAGGGCGAGTGAGGAGCACTATCCTGTCATGCAGAATTTTAGTGTAAGGCGGGTAGGTAACTAATGCCTGCAATTCACTAACTCTGCGAGCGGACGTGATAGCGAGAAGGAAAACAACTTTCCACGTGAGATAACGGAGATCACAGGAGTGGAGAGGCTTAAACGGAGATTTCATGAGCCGCCCCAAAACCACGTTGAGGTCCCAAGCAGAGGCCAGAGGGCGCAGTGGAGGTTTTAAATGGAGCAAACCTCTCAAAGCTGTGTCGAAATAGGAACATTCCCTACGTCTTTATGAAATGCGGCTACCGCGCTGACATGCACCCTTAATGGAGGACGTTTTCAGGCCTGCCTCCGACAGGTGTCAGAGATAGTCCAGAAACTTCGCCGTGGAACAAGTGAAGAGGTCTAAGGACATAGTAGTGCACTATACTGTAAACCTCTTCCATTTAGAACAATAAGACCTTCTCGTAGAAGGCTTTCGTGAACCTACAGGACTTGGGACACCGACTCTGAAAGGTTAAGAGGCTGGAGAATTAACCTTTCAACATCCAGGCAGTCAGATAGGGCCTGGAGGTTGGGGTGGCGCAGGCATCCGTTGTTCTGAGTTATCAGAAGTGGATTCTTCCCCAGAGGAATGTGGTGGCGTACTGATACGTCCTGGAGGATTGGAAACCACACCTGGCGTGGCCAGTGAGGGGCTATCAGAATCATTATGCCCTTGTCCTTCCGTAGCTTCACGAGAATCTTCAATATTAGTGGAAGTGGAGGGTATGCATAGAGGAGACCGCTGGCCCATGAGAGGGCGAAAGCGTCTCTCGGTTGCAAGTGGTGGCTGCGAGTTAGAGAGCAGAAGTTTTCCACTTTGTGATTGTGGACTGACGCAAATAGGTCTATGTGAGGGTAATCCCAATGTTGGAATATTATGTCCACTACCGTGGGGTTGAGAGACCACTCGTGCGGAAGAAACGTGCGGCTCAACTTGTCCGCCAACACATTGTCCACGCCTGGCAGGTAGGTGGCTGTGAGGTACATCGCGTGGGAAAGGGCCCACGCCCATATCTGTGCAGCTTCCCTGACACAGGAGGTAGGAGCCTGTTCCCCCTTGCTTGTTGATGTACCACATCGCCACCCGATTGTCAGTTTGAATCAGGATGGTCTTGTTTGAGAGGCAATCCTGAAAAGCCCTGAGGGCATATCTGATTGCCCAAAGCTCCAGGAAATTTATCTGGTGTTTGGCTTCCTCTGGAGACCAGGTTCCCTGAGTCTGTAGGTCGCCAAATTTAACACCCCACCCTAGGTTGGAGGCGTCTGTTGTCAAGGTGATTTGAAGATCTATAGCCTGAAATGGAAGGCCTTGAAGTAAATTGGAGTGTTGCATCCACCAGCCCAGCGATAGCCGGAGCTGAGTGGTAATGTGAACAGTGCTGGACAGTGGTTGACAAGCCTGAACCCACTTGGATTTTAAGGTCCACTGCATAACTATCATGGCTAGTTGGGCCATCGGAGTGACATGCACCGCGGATGCCATGTGGCCTAGGAGTATGAGAAAGTTCCGAGCAGTTGAGGATATTAGATTCTGTAAATGATTCGCAAGAGAGCCTAGGGCGAAAGCTCGATCCTGAGGGAGGAAAGCTGTCGCCTGTATGGTGTTTAGATTGGCCCCTATAAAGGATAGGGGTTGGGATGGAACTGTCCTGGATTTGGGATAGTTGATTAGAAACCCTAGGAAGATTAGGGTGTGGAGAGTAAGAAACAAGGACGCCAATGCGGCTGGTTGTGTTGGAGCCCTTATCAACCAGTCGTCGAGATAAAGACGACTGGTTGATAAGGGCTCCCTGACTCCTGAGAAAGGCTGCCACTATTATGAGGCACTTGGTGAATACTCGTGGAACAGACGCTAGGCCGAATGGTAGTACACGGTACTGAAAGTGACGTCTCAATTGTTCCATCTCATCGCATTCGGGTTGAAAGAAACAAATAGCTGTGAGGCTCGTTTGAGGTCTAATGTGTGGAGTCGTCTGTCGCCCTCATTTTTGTGCAGCTTCAGAAAGAAGGTTGGCAGGGTAATGGCTTGATTGATGTGGAAAGCTGAAATTACCTTGGGTAGGAATGAGGGGTGTGTCCATAAAGTCACCTTGTTGTGAGTAGTGGACCAGAGCCTGCAACTCGCTGACTCTTCTTGCAGAGGTCAGAGCGACTAAAATCAAATAACTCATATGACTATTCTCCAAAGGTTCAAAGGATGGAAGCATCATCTGTGGTCTGAACTGGAGGTCAAATTCATAGAATGCCTTTCATAATCTGGGAGACTAGTGGGTGGTTGGACACCGGTAGGCCATTGTGGGGATGATGGTAGGCTGCAATGGCAAGGACATGGACCCTCACTGAAGCTTTTGCCAGTCCCACTTGATAAAGGGAATGAAGATACTCAAAGGAGTTCCGGTGAGTAGGAGAAGGAGTCTATTCCTTTGACGTTGCACCAAGCAGAGTATCTGAGCCACTTGCCCTGACAATTCTGTCTGGTAGAAGATTTTCTGGATGACACCAACACCTCTTGGATCTCCAAAGGCAAGTGCAGGTGACTTAGTTCCATCCTTTCAACCTCCACGCTGTGAGGTGCAGTGGGGAGTATATGGGGTGAAGCAGGGTGCCCCTGTCCTGCGACAGTAGATCTGCACTGTGGCTGAGGGGAATCTGTGGTTTGATGGAGAGACGTACAAGATAGGCGTACCACGGTTGTCTGGACCACACTGGAGCTATCAGGATGAGGTCGGCAAAGTCCGTGATACACTTCTGTAATGTCCTCAAGATGAGCGGAATCGGGGGTAAGTGTAGAAAAGCCCTCCCAGCTATGATATGAGAAACGCGTCTTGTGTGAGTCATTTCTGGCTGGGATAGACAGAGCAGAACGTTTGCACCTTCCTGTTGTGCTCCATGGCGAAAAAATTCGTGCTTGTGAGGCCCCAAGCCTGGAAGAGAGTCTCCGCCATGTCCTAGTGAAGCTCCCACTCATGCGGATGGAAGATCCTGCTTAGTTTGTCTGCTCTGGAGTTCTCCACCCCGGGTAGGTATGTTGCCTGAAGGATGATGGCGCAATCCTCCTCCCACTCTAGGATGCGTACCGCTTCCCTGCACAACATCCAGGAACCAGACCCTCCTTCCTTGTTTATGTGGAACATCATGACCTGATTGTCCGTGTGGACCATGACAGCTCTCCCTCGCAGGAGCTCCTTGAACGTACGAATGGCATTTCCGATCTCTTGGAGCTCTATGAGGTTTATCTGTTGGAGACTTTCCCAGTGGGACCAGAGTCCTTGTGTTCGTACTTGGCCAAATGGGTTCCCCACCACTTGCTCGAGGTGTCTGTGGTGAGGATCAACTGATGAGTCGGGGGCGAAGCGGAGCCCCAACAGTGAGAGCTGCGGGGCATAACCACCAGTCCAGGTCCGCTCTCATGCTTCGGGTTAGATTTACTCGCCGGGACAGTGGTTGTGAGATCTGTGTCCATTGCGTTTTGAGCCCCAATTGCAGGCACCGTATGTGCAAACAGGTATGTGGCACCACATAGATGGCTGCTGTCAAGTGGCCCAGAAGGGTTAAGAGCTGGCGAGCTGAGGTGTGATTAAAGTCTCTCAGCTGAATGGCTAGGGAGCACAGCATGTGGGCCATGTCTGCCGGAAGGAATGCTCTGCCTTGAGCCGTACTTATATGGGCCCCAATAAACTGCAGGTTCTATGTTGGTTGAAGACTGGACTTCTCGTAATTGATAATCAAGCCAAGCCCCTTCAGGCACTGGATTGTGGTCTGTAGGCTGCTCTGAAGGGTGGCAGGTTGGGGTGCCGCTACCAACCAGTCTTCAAGGTAGGGGAACAACTGGATGCCTTACTTCCTGAGGTGGGCACAGCTACCGCTAAGCACTTAGTGAAGACTCTCTGGGCAGACAAGAGACCAAAGGGGAGCACCTTGTATTGGAAGTGGTGCTTGTTGACTTGAAAGCACAGGTATCGCCAGGAGGAATGGTACATAGGGATGTGAGAGTACACATCCTTGAGGTCCAGTGAACACATCCGATCGTTGGGCTGTAGGAAGGGAAGGATGGACTAAGAACATAAGAAAATGCCATACTGGGTCAGACCAAGGGTCCATCAAGCCCAGCATCCTGCTTCCAACAGTGACCAATCCAGGCCATAAGAACCTGGCAAGTACCCAAAAACTAAGTCTATTCCACGCTACCATTGCTAATGGCAGTGGCTATTCTCTAAGTGAACTTAATAGCAGGTAATGGACTTCTCCTCCAAGAACTTATCCAATCCTTTTTTAAACACAGCTATACTAACTGCACTGACCACATCCTCTGGTAACAAATTCCAGAGTTTAATTGTGCATTGAGTAAAAAAGAACTTTCTCCGATTAGTTTAAATGTGCCCCATGCTAACTTCATGGAGTGCCCCCTAGTCTTTCTACTATCCGAAAGAGTAAATAACCGATTCACATCTACCCGTTCTAGACCTCTCATGATTTTAAACACCTCTATCATATCCCCCCCCCCCCCCTCAGTCGTCTCTTCTCCAAGCTGAAAAGCCCTAACCTCTTTAGTCTTTCCTCGTAGGGAAGTTGTTCCATTCCCCTTATCATTTTGGTAGCCCTTCTCTGTACCTTCTCCATCGCAATTATATCTTTTTTGAGATGCGGCGACCAGAATTGTACACAGTATTCAAGGTGCGGTCTCACCATGGAGCGATACAGAGGCATTATGACATTTTCCATTTTATTCACCATTCCCTTTCTAATAATTCCCAACATTCTGCTTGTGATTTAACTACTCTGAACAATTTTGTGTCATCTGCAAATTTGATTTTCTCACTTGTCGTATTTCTTTCCAGATCATTTATAAATATATTGAAAAGTAAGGGTCCCAATACAGATCCCTGAGGCACTCCACTGTCCACTCCCTTCCACTGAGAAAATTGTCCATTTAATCCTACTCTCTGTTTCCTGTCTTTTAGCCAGTTTGCAATCCATGAAAGGACATCGCCACCTATCCCGTGACTTTTTACTTTTCCTAGAAGCCTCTCATGAGGAACTTTGTCAAATGCCTTCTGAAAAGTATACTATATCTACCGGTTCACCTTTATCCACATGTTTATTAACTCATAAGAACATAAGAAAATGCAGAACTCCTTCAAAAAAGTGAAGCAGATTTGTGAGGCAAGACTTGCCCTGGGTAAAGCAATGCTGACTTTGTTCCATTAAACCATGTCTTTCTATATGTTCTGTGATTTTGATGTTTAGAACACTTTCCACTATTTTTCTTGGCACTGAAGTCAGGCTAATCAGTCTGTAGTTTCCCGGATCACCCCTGGAGCCCTTTTTAAATATTGGGGTTACATTTGCTATCCTCCAGTCTTCAGGTACAATGGATGATTTTAATGATAAGTTACACATTTTTACTAATAGGTCTGAAATTTCATTTTTTAGTTCCTTCAGAACTCTGGGGTGTATACCATCTGGTCCGGGTGATTTACTACTCTTAAGTTTGTCAATCAGGTCTACCACATCTTCTAGGTTCACCGTGATTTGATTCAGTCCATCTGAATCTTTACCCATGAAAACCTTCTCCATTACGGGTACTTCCCCAACATCCTCTTCAGTAAACACCGAAGCAAAGAAATCATTTAATCTTTCCGCAATGGCCTTATCTTCTCTAAGTGCCCCTTTAACCCCTCGATCATCTAACGGTCCAACTGACTCCCTCAGAGGCTTTCTGCTTCGGATATATTTAAAAAAGTTCTTACTGTGAGTTTTTGCCTCTACAGCCAACTTCTTTTCAAATTCTCTCTTAGCCTGTCTTATCAATGTTTTACATTTAACTTGCCAATGTTTATGCTTTATCCTATTTTCTTCTGTTGGATCCTTCTTCCAATTTTTGAATGAAGATCTTTTGGCTAAAATAGCTTCTTTCACCTCCCCTTTTAGCCATGCCGGTAATCGTTTTGCCTTCTTTCCACCTTTCTTAATGTGTGGAATACATCTGGACTGTGCTTCTAGGATGGTATTTTTTAACAATGACCACACCTCTTGGACATTTTTTACTTTTGTAGCTGCTCCTTTCAGTTTTCTTCTAACAATTTTTCTCATTTTATCAAAGTTTCCCTTTTGAAAGTTTAGCACGAGAGCTGTGGATTTGCACACTGTTCCTCTTCCAGTCATTAAATCAAATTTGATCATATTATGATCACTATTGCCAAGCAGCCCCACCTCCGCTCCTCTCTCACCAAGTCCTGTGCTCCACTGAGAATTAAAATTGCTCCCTCTCTCGTCGGTTCCTGAACCAATTGCTCCATAAAGCTACCATTTATTCCATCCAGGAACGTTATCTCTCTAGCGTGACCCGATGATACATTTACCCAGTCAATATAAGAAAATTATTATTTACCTGCTAATTTTCGTTCCTGTAGTACCATGGATCAGTCCAGACAGTGGGTTATGTCCCCAATCCAGCAGATGGAGTCAGCACAAGCTTTGAGGGGGCGTATCCATATATACTACTACCCCCTCTGCAGGAGTTCAGTATCGAGTATATCAAAGCCCGATTAGAAACCCCCGAAGGATCAAGTTTGTGGAAACAGATAATGAAAACAATTGTAACCGCAACAAGTAACTGCAAACATCCTACCAACTTGTAGGGAGCTGTGAAAAACAGCGAAAAGAAACGACTGTGAAGACACAGAACACTGCGAGCAAGAAGCAGCGCAGAGCTGAGCAGGATCAAGAACCCAAACGCGGTGGGCGTCTGGACTGATCCATGGTACTACAGGAACGAAAATTAGCAGGTAAATAATAATTTTCTTTTCCCTGTACGTACCTGGATCAGTCCAGACAGTGGGATGTACCCAAGCTTCCCTAAATCGGGTGGGGTCCTGCGAGGCCTGCTCGGAGAACCTGCTCGCCAAAGTGTCCAGAGACTGAAGAGGCGAGGTGCAGACGATAGTGCCTCGAGAACGTGTGTAACGATTTCCAGGTGGCTGCCCTACAAATTTCCTGCGAGCATACCGCGCGAACCTCCGCCCAGGAAGCCGCCTGAGAACGTGTAGAATGCGCTATGATTCCGGGTGGGAGAGTCCGACCCGCCCCAATGTAGGAAGCAGCAATGCCGGCCTTCAGCCATCTGGCAATGGTAGCCTTCGAGGCCTGAGACCCCTTCTTAGGACCGGCCCAGAGTACAAAGAGATGGTCAGAGGTTCGGAACTCATTTGTAGCCTCCAGATAGAGGCGCAGAGTGCGCTTGACATTCAAGAGACGGAGAGACTTCGGCTCTGAGGAAGAGAAGGACAGCAACTCCACCGTCTGGTTCACATGGAATGCAGAAACCACCTTCGGAAGGAAGGAGGGAACGGTGCGAAGCGAAACTCCAGAGTCGGAGAAACGGAGATAGGGCTCTCTACACAACAGAGCCTGCAGCTCCGAGATGCGTCGAGCGGAACAGATGGCCACAAGAAATACAGTCTTGAGAGTGAGATCCTTTATCGTTGCGCTGCGCAGCGGCTCGAACGGTGGTCCCTACAGGGAGCGAAGCACAAAGTTAAGACTCCAGGAGGGACAAGGGTCCCGTAACGGAGGACGCATATGCTTGACACCCTTGAGAAAACGAGCAATGTCAGAATGCTGTAGAAGAGAGCCCCATCGCTCAACAGCGAGCCAAGGGCGGCCACCTGAACCCGTAGTGAATTATAGGCGAGCCCTTTTTCCACCCCCGCCTGTAGAAACTGAAGGATCTGAGGTACAGAAGCCTTAGCGGGTCTCGTGGCCTGGCTGGTACATCACAGCTCGAACACCTTCCAGACTCGAATATAGGCCGATGTCTTTCGTGCCCGCAATAGCGTGGATACTACCGCCTCCAGGTAGCCCCGACGCCGGAGGCGGCGCCTCTCAAAAGCCAGGCTGCAAGACAGAAGAATTCTGCCTGCTCGAAAAATACCGGGCCCTGATGTAGGAGCTGGGGGAGGTGCCCCAGCCTGATTGGCCTGTCGATCACCAGCTGTAGCAGGTCCGCAAACCAGGGTCGCCTGGGCCATTCTGGGGTGACGAAAACCACGGTCCCCTGATGGCTTTCTATTCTGCGGAGCATCCTGCCCACCAGGGGCCATGGTGGAAAAGAAAGATATGGCGGCCACGGGAGGACCAGGGCATCCACTCCCTCCGCGCTCTCTCCGGCGACTGAAGAAGCGTGGAGCCTTGGCGTTGAGAGCGGACGCCATCAGATCCAAGTGGGGGGCCCCCCACCGATGGACGAGAAGTTGCATTGCTTTGTCGGAGAGAGACCACTCTCCGGGTCCAGCAGTTGACGACTGAGGAAGTCCGCCTGGACGTTGTCCACACCGGCGACGTGCGAGGCCGCTAGCCGGACGAGATGACGCTCCGCCCATTGCATCAGCAGCGCCGCCTCGAGCGCGACCTGCGGGCTGCGCGTGCCTCCTTGTCGGTTGATGTAGACCACGGTGGTAGCGTTGTCCGATAGGATTCTGACTTCTCGGTTCCGAAGAAGCGGGAGGAAATGTCGCAGAGCTAGCCGGACCGCTCTGGTTTCCAGACGGTTGATTGACCACTTCGCCTCCACCGTGGACCACGTCCCCTGCGTGGCGCTTCGATCGCAGACTGCACCCCAGCCTGCTAGACTGGCATAGGTGGTCACCACCACCCAATTTGGCAGATCGAGGGACATGCCACGGGCCAGGTTCGGCGGATCCAACCACCAGCCCAGACTGTCCCTGGCATTCTGTGGGAGCGGGAGAATCATCTGATAGTCCTGCAATACTGGTTTCCAACGGGAGAAGAGCGCCCACTGTAAGGTCCTGAGGTGCGCGAAAGCCCAAGGTACAAGGTCGATGGTGGACCCCATCACTCCCAGGAGTTGCAGGTAGTCCCAGGAGGTGGGCTCTGGTAACGCAGAGAACCGTCGTGTGTGATCCCGCAAGGATTGAGCTTTGTCCTGGCGCAGAAAAACTTTGCCCAGTAGGGTGTCGAAAGTTGCCCCCAAAAAAAACCCAAGCGTTGCGAGGGCATGAGGGAGCTCTTGGAGAAGTTCACTACCCATCCCAGGGAATGTAGAAACCGTACTACTCGAGTCACCGCTGAGCGTCCATGATCGAATGACTTCGCCCGGAGGAGCCAATCGTCCAGATAAGGATGAACCAGGATGCCCTCCTTCCGGAGAGCTGCCGCCACAACTACCATGATCTTGGTGAAGGTGTGCAGCGCCGGCGCCAATCCAAACGCGAGAGCCGTGAACTGAAAATGCTGGTCCAGAATTTTGAAACGAAGGAAACTGTGGTGGTCCGGGCGGATGGGAATGTGCAGGTAGGCCTCCGTTAAGTCCAGGGAGGCGAGGAACTCCCCCCGATGCACCGCCGCAATCACTGACCGGAGCGTTTCCATGCGGAACCGAACGACTCGAAGGGATTTGTTGACTTCCTTGAGGACTAGGATAGGCGGGAAGGAACCGTCCTTCTTTGGTACGACGAAATAGATGGAATAGTGGCCCGAGCCCACCTCTCCGAAGGGCACGGGCGCAGTAGCGCCTATCTCCCGGAGTCTGTCCAGAGTCAGCTGCACCGCTCCTCTCTTGAGGTCCGAGCCACAGGGGGAAAAGATGAACCTTCCCTGCGGGGGGCGGACAAATTCCAATGCGTAGCCGTGTTTTATGGTATCCAGGACCCACTGGTCCGAGGTGATCCGTGCCCACTCCGCTTAGAAATACGTTAGTCGGTCCTCAATCCTGGGGACAGGGGAGTGGGCGAGACTGGCATCATTGTGAAGACTTGGTATAGGGGTTCCCGGTTCCGGGAGTAGTGCGTGCGGGCCGATGCCCGCGGAAGGCGCGCAACCAGGGCTGAGACCTGGGGGCGGATGGCCGGGAGCCCGTCTGTCTGTAGCCCCTGTAGCGCCGTTGCGCTCTGGCTCTGGTCCGAGAAGAAGAAAACGCTCTGGATGGTCGAAACCTATCCTCCGGCAGCCGATGAACAGCGTTCTCCCCCAGGGACTTGATGATCTGGTCCAAATCCTCCCCGAAGAGGAACTTGCCCCTGAAGGGAAGAGAGCCCAGACTGGACTTAGAGGACGTATCAGACGCCCAATTGCGTAGCCACAGTAGTCGTCGTGCTGCCACTACCGAAACCATGGATCTTGTGAGGACCCGAAAAAGGTCGTACGAGGCGTCCGCCCCATACGCCACTGCGGCTTCTAGCCGATCTGCCTGGGCAGCCTCATCGGACGGCAGGTTCTGAGACGTGAGGAGTTGTTGCACCCAAAGGAGACTAGCCCGCTGGGCAAGCGAACTGCACATCACCGCCCGCATACCCAGAGCGGAGACCTCGAAAACCCGCTTAAGGAAAACTTCCAACTTACGATCCTGTGTGTCCCGCAACGCCGCACCTCCCGTCACTGGGATAGTCGTCCTCTTCGTGACCGCCGACACTGCGGAGTCCACCTTTGGGACCTTGATGAGGTCCAGAAAATCTTCGGGGAGCGGGTACAGCTTTTCCATAGCCCGGCTGCTCTTCAGGGAGGCCTCCGGGGTGTCCCATTCCCTGGTGAGAAGTTGTAAAAACGAGTCATGAATGGGAAAAGCCCGAGCCCTCGGCCGGAGTGCCGCCAGGACAGGATCTCCCTTCCTTGAAGAAGTGATGACAGCGGGAGCTACTGGGGCAGGCGGGTCTGGTGGCGGATCCAAATCTAATTCTTGGATGATCTGCGGGATGAGGTCGTCCAGCTCTTCCCTCTGGAAGAGGCGTAGGGTACGCGGATCATCCCCCTCCTGTGTGCCGTCCCCTTGTCCCCCGTCCGGGAGGTCAAGTCCATGTCCCGCTGGGTCTGGCACCGCCCCCACTGCCGCGGGCGTGGATCGGACCCGGGTAGGAAGGCGGGAGGCCCCCACTCCCGGAGGGTCGGGGGGGCCGGCGTCGAGGGCGACATCCGAGGGATCTTAGGAGGGGGGGGGGGTCCCACAGGTGCTTCCAGCCCCTGCAGATAAGCGGTATGCATGAGCAGGATAAACTCCGGAGAGAACCCGGCCTGCTCGGGTGCGCTTCGGGGGCGGCGTGGTTCCTGCTCCCTGGCTCTGGGTGCTTGGTTCCTGCACCAAAATCGGGGGAACACCCCCGCTGGTAGAGTCCTCCAGGGATCCGTTCTCCCTCGTGGCCTCCAGGGATCCGTTCCCCCTCGTGGCCTGCGCCTCAGGGCGCTCAGAATGTAAAATGGCCGCCGTTCCCGCCAAAAATGGCGGAGTGGCCGGCCCGCACCGCCCGGGCAAAAAAAGAGAAATCAGTCAGGGACTGTGAGGTACCTTCCCCCCCGGGAAGGCATCGTGCACAGATGCCCTCCCGGGAAATCCGGGACCCCGGGTCTCCGCAGGCCGCACAGCGGGACGGCCGCGGCATCGGGATCGCTGCAGGAGAAAAGAAAAAGCCACGGGGGGGGGGCCACGCGCACAAAGGCGCCGCTGCGGGGGGGCCCGGTCGGCCCGCACTGCCCGCTGTCTGAAAATAGAGGAGGGTGCCGCGGGGGGGCCTTCCTGGCCACACGACCCGCCCCAGACATCTTTCCCTAAATGGCTCAGCAGCCCATGAGGAGCTGTAAAATGGCCGCGGGTGAGGGAGTAAAGAGCGAAGAGGCCGGCTCCACCGGCTTTCGCGGGCACCGGGGGCTGAGCTGTGAAGGAAAAAACTACAAAGGAAAAACAAACTTACCCCTGGCTGCAACGAGAAATAAACAGCAAGGCCGCAGAGAAGAGACAAGGAAGATAAGCCACTCCCCAGAAGTTGAAAGAACTCTGCCTTACTTTTTTTTTTTTAAACTTAATACAAACTTGATACAAACTTGATCCACAGAAAAAGACAACAACAAGCCATAATCAAGCAAGAAAGTGAAGAAAAAGGAGGGGAAGTCTGATTCCCCTACTCGCATCTGCTGGAGTCAGAAGATACTGAACTCCTGCAGAGGGGGTAGTAGTATATATGGATACGCCCCCTCAAAGCTTGTGCTGACTCCATCTGCTGGATTGGGGACATAACCCACTGTCTGGACTGATCCAGGTACGTACAGGGAATGGGGTAATTGAAGTCTCCCATTATTACTGCACTACCAATTTGGTTACCTTCCCTAATTTCTCTTCGCATTTCACTGTCTGTTTCACCATCTTGACCAGGTGGACGGTAGTATACCTCTATAACTATAGTCTTCCCTGACACACAAGGGATTTCTACCCATAAAGATTCAATTTTGTATTTAGTCTCATGAAGGATGTTTATCCTGTTGGACTCTATGCCATCCCGGACATAAAGTGCCACACCTCCTCCCGAGTGCTCCTCTCTGTCATTGCGATATAATTTGTACCCCGGTATAGCACTCTCCCATTGGTTACCCTCTTTCCACCATGTCTCTGAGATGCCAATTAAGTTTGTCATCATTCACTGCTACTAAACAACCGAAACTGTATTAAAGCGGTGTATATTCAAATAATTATAATAAAGAAAACACCCACATAAAAGAGCTGAATGTATGAGTGTTGCTTTTTGTGGATACCTCATATATTTCACTTGGGCTTTATTTAAAATGCCTCAAGATTAGGGTGTGCAGTATGTTTGTATACTGTTTTGCATACTGTTTTGTATTCAGCTCTTTTATGTGGGTGTTTTCTTTATTATAATCATTCACTGCTATACATTCTAATTCTCCCATCTTACTTATTAGACTTCTGGCATTAGCATACAAACATTTCAAAGTTTGTTTTTTGTTTGTATTATCATTCTGCTTTTTAATTGATAGAGATAAGTTTGAATTTTTTAGCTCAGAAATGTCATCTTGAACTTTTCCTTTTTCAGGAATTTGTTGAGAACTCTTGTGGAGTGCTCTCGATTTCTTGGGAATGAGGAAGTATTGGGAGTAAAATCCCTGGTCCTGCTGAGAGCTGGGAACCCGCTGGATAGAATGCTGTTGGAGTAGTTTGGAGACTTCCTCTTGTAGGCAGTGACGATTCTCTGAGATGGACTGATGCGGCCTTACTTAGTGGGGAAGATTCGGTGTGTTCTTGAAATTCTGACAATATTGAGTACCCAACTGTCAGAGGTGATCGCTTCCCAAGAGTGGTAAAAACAGGAAATTCTCCCTCTTACATGTAGCAGTAAAAGTGGCCCAGCTACCTCTAAAGCCCAGCTGGGTTTTTGTACTGTTATTCGGGGGTAGGCACTGTTGTCTCTGGTTCCTCTATATAGCGCGACTCTGCTGCAGTTGAGATGGCTGAGGCTGGGTTTGAGGGTAAGGCTGTGGATGTTATGATAAATATGGGGTATATGGTCATCTTTGGAAATAGGCCTTCCTGCATAATGGGTAATACTTTTTAGTCGAGGATTGCTCAGTGAGGGACTTCAAAAACAATACTGCTATGTTTTGTTCCTTTAATTGGGCTACAGTTTCATGGAGCTTGTGTTCAAAGAGATTGTCTGGGAGACAGGGGAGGTTGGCTAATTTCTCGTGGATGTCCTCTCGAATGGCGCTGGCCCGAAGCTATACCATCCATTGAGCGGCTATGGCTTCTGCTGTGGTACGAGTGGAGGTTTCAAAGGCCTCGTATATGGTATGCAATAAATGCCTTAGCCCCTCCTCCAGGTCGCAGAATTGCTGTGGCGGGACTTCATCCAGTGAAATGGTAGTGAAATGGAGCTTGAGCGACTGAAGGCACTCGTAAAGATATTTGGCGATATAGAATTGGTGTTGCTGAATTTTCACATTCAGCATCTCCACCTGGAACACTCTTCTGCCAAAGTTGTCCAGATATTTACAGTTGTGCCCTGGAAGGGTATTCGAATGAAGACATGATTTTTTAGCCCTCTTCATGGCCAACTCAACCAATACGGAAGTGTGTGGGAGCTGGACCACACTGTAGTACGGAGATTGATGCATAAGGAACTTGAGGCCTGTCTCTCAAGAGGTTGCTTGCCCTGAGAAGGGGGACCCCTAAGCTTTCGTCGTGACAGCATCTTGCACCGCATGGGAATGCAAAGTGGTTGGCTCTGCCAGTGCTTCGAAGATCTTTAGAATTCCTAAAACTTCAGCGTGAGCTTCTGGCACCTTATGAGTTTCAATATTGAGTCCAGTGCCCACTTTCTCCACAAATTTTGAATAAGAGAAGTCCTTCAGAAGGGAGGCCTGCTCAGGTTGCTCCTCCAGCTGGTCAGATGGGTACCCCATCGAGGAATCTGGTGACGTTGAAAGCGAGAGAGGATGTCCAGGAACCAGGCTGCTGGATCGAGGCTAGGGACTGATGTCCTCTTGCAGAGGTGAAGGTGGTCTGCCTTGGAGGGAGACTTTGTGTGGGATAGGATGGGACTTGCTGCTTCCCTGTTCCTCCACGGAGGAGAGGAATTGGGTCAAGATATTGAAGATATGTGACATTGTTTGTGAAGCCAAGGTCCCTTGAGCTGGACAAGGTGATGAGTCCTTTGCTAGGGGGTTCTTTGGTGGCAGTGCAGCCAGCAGGATGTCCAAGTCAGGACCTCGGGTCTGGATCTTCATCTATTCCGTTGAGGAAGACATCTTGTGTTGCTTTCGGAGGGTTCCTGCAAAGGTCCCGCTAACCTCTTCTGTTTGGAGACTGACGATAAATCAGAGTAGACGCGCTCCAAGTAGTGAGAGGAGCCAGTGGATCCATAGTCAGACGCCAGCTCATTGTTAGAAAAAACGAGATCCCCTAGTCAGTGATGATGGCCCCTTGCGGCTCCCAGCTGGGAATGGCTTCTGGGAGGACTTCCCTGAAGGATTGAAGGCAAGTGAATCCTGGTCATCTGTAGATGCTTTAATGCATCGAGCTGCGCGATGCCTGGTGGGCTTGCGTCGGCGTCAATGGGCCATCCCATGTTGATCCCAATGGCTTTTGGCGATGGTGCATTGAGCGTCAACTCTCCCTTGTGCTTCAACTTCGACGCAAGCATCAACGGCACTTCATGCTCCTGATGCTTTGCAGTGAGTGGTGCACTGGCACAGAGCGATGCGCTGGACGGCTGCATTGGGGCTTCAACTCCGGATGACGCTGATTGCTTGGTGGATGGGTTGGGTATGTCTGACGCTCCCTATGCCTGATGGTCTGGTGAAGCTGAGGAATGAATGGGGGCTGGCCCACCTAGCCCCATCGTTTATGAGGTGGTCCCACGGAGGAGACCTTCTTGGTGATACACGTGGGCCGACAGGCGCGAGCGATTTGGGCGGTGCGTTGGTGCTGGGACCAGGGGGACATGCGGCTGCAGTCTCAGCATGTCATCTGGTCATGGTCTGGGCAGAGGCATAGTTGTGCCCGTTGGTGGCGGACATTATCTTGTCGCACTGGCAGAATTTAAAGCCAGGCGGTCTTGGCTGCATGCTTTTTTTTTCCCTGCAACGATACTCTCTAAGGAGAGAGGAAAAAGCTCTGCATGCAGCCTGCAGCGTGGAAAGAACAGACTAGGTAGAAAATGGAGCTGCACGGGAAAGGACACGCAGCCACATACAGAGCAAAGCTCTGTCATCCTTTTGTCAAGCTTTGCCTAGCTGCCCAGAGGAATGTCCCAGACAATATGTCTAATTCAGCAGCCTCATTTGCGGGAAATAACCGATTTACATTAACTTTTTCAATTCCTTTCATGATTCTGTAGACTTCTATCATATCCCACCTCAGTAGTCTCTTCTCCAAACTAAACAGTC
The DNA here is from genome assembly GCF_901001135.1 of Rhinatrema bivittatum. NCBI lineage: Eukaryota > Metazoa > Chordata > Amphibia > Gymnophiona > Rhinatrematidae > Rhinatrema > Rhinatrema bivittatum. Next base: position 820,371,769 of record NC_042615.1, read on the forward strand.
CTAACTTCCTTAACCTTACCTCCTAGGGCAGCCATTCCATGCCACTTATTTTGGTCGCCCTTCTCTGCACGTTCTCCAGTGCAACTATATCTTTTTTGAGATGCAGCAACCAGAATTGCACACAGTATTCAAGATGCGGTCTCACCATGGAGCGATAGAGGCATTATGACATCCATCGTTTTATTCACCATTCCCTTCTTAATAATTCCTAACATTATTTGCTTTTTTGATCGCCTCAGCACACCGAGCAGACGATTTCAATGTATTATCCACTATTTTTATTTTATTTATTTTATTTATTTTATTTAGGATTTTTATATACCGGCAATCATGAAGACATATCTTGCTGGTTTACATAGAACAGGAGTGCATTATATACAAAAACTAGAACTGTGGTGACGGAAGGTACAGTTACATTTAACAAGGGAAGCCGAACTTGGAGAAGGAAGAGAAAGGAGAGAAGAGAAATAGTTAAACAATATACAAATTAAATATAGTGTACAAACTAATATACAAAATAGATGTTAAATACAAGAGAATGGTGTTTTTGGAGTCATTGGATTGTGTCATTGGGTTGTGTCCGGAAAAGCTTGCTTGAATAACTATGATGCCTAGATCTCTTTCCTGGGTGGTAACTCCTAAGATAGAACCTAACATTGAGTAACTATTTTTCCCTATATGCATCCCTTTTCATTTGTCCAATTTAAATTTTATCTGCCTTTTGGAAGCCCAATCTTCCAGTCTCGCAAGGTCCCCCTGCAATTTATCACAATCCACTTGAGATTTAACTACTCTGCATAATTTTGTGTTATCCACAAATTTGATCACGTCACTCGTCATACCCCTTTCCAGATTATTTATAAATATTTAAAAAGCACCGGTCCAAGTACAGATCCCTGAGGCACTCCACTGTTTACCTTTTTCCACTGTGAAAACAGACCATTTAATCCTATTCTCTGTTTCCTGTCTTTTAACCAGTTTGCAATCCACAAAAGGACATCACCTCCTATCCCATGATTTTTTAGTTTTCTTAGAAGCCTCTCATGCGAGACTTTGTTGAATGCCGTCTGAAAATCCAAATAACCCACATCTACCAGTTCACCTTTGTCCACATTTATTCATGCCTTCAAATAAAATGTAGATTTGTGAAGCCTCCCTTGGGTAAATCCATGCTGGCTGTGTCCCATTAAACCATGTCTTTCTAAATATTTTGTGATTATTTTCCTTAATACAGTTTTCACAATTTTCCAACCCGCGGTCTATAATTTCCTGGATCATCCCGGAGCCCTTTTTAAATATCGGGGTTACATTGCCCAACTTCCAATCTTCAGATACAACGGATGATTTTAATGATAGGTTACAAATTAACTGAAATAGGTCTGAAATTTCATTTTTAAGTTTTTTCAGAATCCTGGGGTGTATAGCATCCGGTCTAAGTGATTTACTACTCTTCAGTTTGTCAATCTGACCTACCACATCTTCCAGGTTCACTGTAATTTGGTTCAGGCTATGCACTCCCATCTCAGATTTAGACTAGGGTGCTGGCTGTGATGAGGGGCTCTCTGCTGCCTCGAGCAAGCATAAGTGACTTGTTGTGCATGAGACCAAGGGAGCGAAAGATAACATCACCTCGACTGGAAGAAGTGTCTCCTCAACCCTATGCTCGGGTACCTCCGGCAGAGGATGGATCCGGAGTGAATGTGAAGAGCTGCTGGTCTTGCTGATGGCTATCAGTCATATGGGCCGATACAGTTAAGTGCGCTCCAGTTGGAGCGCACTGTTAGCCCACATTTGGCCGTACGTTTTCGACACGCTATTTTTACCCCTTATACAATAGCACGTTTTTACCCCTTATACAATAGCACGTTGAAAACGCGCGGCCAAACCGCCCCCCCCTTCCCCGAAACTAATAGCTCCCGCAACATGCAAATGCATGTTGATGGGCATATTAGTCATTCCCGCGCGATACAGAAAGCAAAATGTGCAGCAAAGCCGCACATTTTACTTTCAGAAATTAATGCCTGCCAAAGGCAGGCATTAATTTCGGCTGGCACAGGGAAAGCCGGCCGAAATTAATGCCTGCTTTTCTGTACACCCTCTGTCTTAATATCAAAGAGATATTAAATCGGAGGCCCCAAAAATAAAAAAAAATTAAAAATCTGCCAGCGGCCTGCGGGTTGGAAGACGGACACTCAATTTTGCCGGCATCCATTTTCCGAACCCGTGGCTGTCAGTGGGTTTGAGAACAGAAGCCGGCAAAATTGAGCGTCGGCTGTCAAACCCGCTGACAGCCGCCGCTCCTGTCAAAAAGTAGGCGCTAGGGACGCGCTAGTGTCCCTAATGCATCCTTTTTCCACGGGTCCTCATTTGCATGCGGGCCAATACTGAATCACTTGCCCAGGACACTGGCCTATGTGCGCGTCGGGAGAGCCGGCGCTTCTTTCTGTATCGGCCCGATAATGAGCAACATCCTCTAGTTCAGTGGTCCTCATCCCATTCCTGGTGGCATACTTCAAAGGTGTCTGCATGAGCAGCCATGCAGCATTCTTCTGGCAAAAACGGAAAGGCGGTGGCGATGGCGTGGCAGCCTACCATTGTTTTTTCTGTGCCAGCTTTGCAAGCAACTTCAAAATATGCAGGCCAGCACCTTCCTGCTGCTGATCTTGTGAGATCAGCCGGCAGGGAATGTTGGCCTACGAGTGCTCACATTTCACTTGCAGTGCTGGCACAGAACAAACAGCAGTGGGTTGCTACCGCTCAGTTAGCTGCTGCAGGGGAGTGAATTCTGGGGGTGAGGGGAATTAAGTGATAAAGGGTGGGTTCCATGTGGCAGGAGGGAGCAAATGTTGAGAAAAGTGGCAGCAAGCAGATGCTGAGGAACAGGAACCTGCTGGTCAAGTGGGGACAAGTGGATGCTGAAGAAGAGAGGCAAGCTGTAAGGGTAAGTGGATGCTGGGAAGGGGGAGGGGGGGATGGGACAGAAGCAGGGGGCATACGATATAGAAGGGGTGACAGATGCTAGGGAAAGGGGGCAAGAGGCGGTGAGCAGATGCTGGGGGAAGGAGAGGGCAGTTGTTGAACAAAACGGCATTACCAGGAAATGGCTGCTATCGGTATCCCCTTCCATTTGGGGTCCGCGTGCTCACAGATTAACTCAAAAGGGCATTGTGGTGCTCCCTCTCCATTTACAGGGTAGCACCCAGGGCGGGTGCCTTGTTTGCCCACCCCTTGTTACGGCCCTGGGGAAGGGGGTAAGGACAGATGGGAAGGAAGTGAGGCAGTAAGGTGGATGATGGGGAAGAGAGAAATGAAGGGCTGGTAGGGGTGAGGGATAAAGTGTAAGAATGGGAAAGGAGGCATTATACGGATGAAGTGATGACAAACAAAGACTGGAAGGGAAGACGACAGAAAAATGAACTGAAAGGGTAGATGAGAGCTGAAAGATGTAAATAAAGCTGGGGGGTTGTGTAAGAAGAGAAGAGATATACATGGAAGCTGAGACAAAAGACAGAAAAACTGAGGAAAAAAAACCTGAAGCTAGGGTCCCTGGTGGCAGCAGTGGTAAGGGTGGCACTGCAATAGAAACAGCTGTCACAGAAGCAGAGGGTAGATAGTGGGACCTTTCTCCTATCGGCTTACAACAGCAGATCATGTTGACACACACCTCAGAAGAACGTCACACCTAACTGATCTTATGTTTAGGTTACTCATAATGAATACGCTCAACACAGATTGGCATAGTGGGAGATCCAGTGTATGCAAATCTCATGCATGTTCATTGTGATTATCCTGAAACCAGAGAGGTTAGATGGGCTTCCAGAACAGGGTTGGAAAGCAAAGCATCAGGGAGAGTGAGACCAACCAGCTGTCAGGGATCAGAGCAGCAGGGCGAGTGAGACTGCCTAGCTGATAGATTCTGGTAGATGTATGTGGCATGCTGATGCTCTGAAGTGGATCTGCAAGTTAGTGAACGTGATACTTACATCTCTGAGGCTCGCTCTTTATGAGACGGCTTGCTGGCAAAGCAAAAATACCTGCTGCTTCCCGACTGAAGGAGTACTCTGAAAATGAAAAGAAAGAATTTGCATTTTTGAGGGTAAACTGATAAACTTAAAGATGTGTAAGACAAGGGAGCTGTGTTGCTGAGAGAAGGCTGAGTGGATGATCGCTGCCTACCCAAGGGGTCATTAGTCATTTGTGCGGGTGTGTTACCCGACTCTGGATTATGTGCCTGTGCGAGATGGCGTCTTACTCTATAGCTTCTATCTTATTGTGTCCTGGCTGAGATGGTGTTATATACCTGGATAAGACTGATCTGACATTTCTTGTTCTTCTACTGAGGCCGTGTCCCACGCTGGTGCTGCATTTGAGAAGCTGAGATCAGATTCCTCCTCTTCGTCCTCATCTTTTACTTGCACTTCTAAAGGAAAAAATCATCAGTTAGGGGCAAACATACTCACTGCACATGAAAACCTCAGAAGTGGAGTGAAATCTTTTGTAATATTTTTGGCTCGTTTTATTTTTGTTTTGTTTCCCCCAGCTGGTTTCAGCTCCTTAGGGTAAAGATCTTCTTACTTCTCACCTGGTAGGTAGGGTCTGGTATGAATGCAAGTTTGAGTGTAAGCCACAGTGCTATCATTTCTGACCTGCAGTGGTACACATGCCTTAGGATATGACTAAAAACAGGAAGCTAAACCTCTGTAATGTGACACAGATGCTTCCATTCTGGAGATAGCAGTTGCTTAACTGTAACAGGTGTTCTCCCAGGACAGCAGGATGTTAGTCCTCACAGATAGGTGGACATCATCAGATGGAGCCCGGCATGGAAAACTTTCATTAAAGTTTGTAGACCTTTGATTGGCACACTGAGCATGCCTAGCATGCCACTATCTGCACACCCACGCGGGGTCCTCCTTCAGTCTCATTACACAGAATTCATGAGCGAGGGGGGGGGGGGGGGGGGGAGATGTCGGCATGAGCCAGATGCGTTCAAACACTCTGTTTTCCTCTTCTTTTTTCCTCTAAGGATGCTGTCTAAATGCAAAGGGAAGGTTCATATCTTTCCCCCAGACACTTCCCTTCCTTCGGGACAGCGTTTAACAACAACTTATGCTTCTGGCTTGGCTTCAACTGAAGAGGTACTGTAAGCTTTATGCAATAACAATACAAACTGAGAGGAAAAGGGGTACTGCCGCTTTAAGCCCCCCCCTCCCCGGGAGGGGGGGGAAATGAGGGACAAGGCAGGGAACCAATACCCGAATCGGGAGGCCTGTCTGGGCTTAAATTATGAGGAGAAAGCCACGGAGAGGAAATCCCATCCCCCGGAGCCATGCACAGCATCAGAGCGCAAATCAGGCAAGATGGCCGCTGTTCCCGTGCTTCTCGGGGCCGGCCACTGTTTACGAGCAGGGAGACTCTTCTCTAAACCCCGCGACTGAGGATGAGACGTTCCTTTGCCCGTCCCAGGTAGCTGAGAAGGTCCTTCCCCCCCCCCTGGGGATACAGCGCGAGCAAAGTCCCTCACGGGAGAGCCGTGCTGCCAGCTCTCCACAGGCGGAGCAACGCGCTCCCCATGGCATGGCTGACCAAGTTTTCAGAGAGAAAAATCGCCGGGTAAACAATTACCCCCTCCGGAGACCCGGGAAACTAAAACTGGCTGTATTAAATGCTATACCCTTTTTTTTTTTGTATTTATGCCGGTAAACCAGGGGAATGACGCGTCCCTGTGCGTTCAGAGGAATTACACTTCTCTGTATCAACAGGGGGGAGGGACCGGCCCACCGGTAAATCCCCCCTACTCCCCAGGCTGAGGCACAAAAAACCCCCGGGAACATAGGCTACAGGGCATCCAGCCCAGCCTTGCCTGCTACCAAGAGGGGGAAGACTGCCCCTCCCCCCCCCCCCTTGGGAGGTCTACATTTGTCTGCTCACTTACTGACCTTATTAAACCTTGATCCTACTTTTCTTAAACTAACAGTTGATCTAGCCAAAGGTAACTAGGGATTAAAAAAAAAAAACCCTCCAACTTATTAATGATCAAAATTTGGAAAAGGATCAGGACCACAGTTTGTGTCCGGCAAGATGGCCGCTGTTCCCGTGCTTCTCGGGGCCGGCCACTGTTTGCGAGCAGGGAGACTCTTCTCTAAACCCCGCGACTTAATTTTAGTATAGATTGGAACCTTTGTTTTCAGTTTTTGTTTTGTTTTCCCTGGAAATGTATCGGTGTTTATTATGGCAAAAAAAATAGCTGAAAATCAGTGGAAAATGACTCCTTTTCTCCTGTTTCTTTTGGTTATGGTAAACACTGATGAATTATTGGGGAAAATAGAATAGAAATTTAAAATGAAGGTCTGATTAAGTTTTCAGAAGTAAATGTCACCTGTTTCTTATGGTAACGAGGTCTTCCCCCATGGCTCCTTGGGAATAGACAGAGAGGGAGAGAGGCAGACCTTTCCAGGGTCCCTAATTTTGTATATCAGACAGCTTTAATCTTTTAAATAAAAACATAACCCCTATATTTATTTATATATACTGACATTTGATCTCAATCGAGATATCATACTGGTTTACATTCAGGTACTGTAGGTATTTCCCTATCCCCAGAGGACTTACAATCTAAGTTTTGTATCTGAGGCAATGGAGGATAAAGTGACTTGCCCAAGGTCACAAGGAGCGACAGCAGGACTCAAACCCTGGTCTCCTGGTTTATAGTCCACTGCTCTAACCACTAGGCTATTCCTCCTCCTATATTAGGGGACTCTTCAGTAAGACACAGGATAAACTTTAAATACTAGGGCTACAATCAATTTTACTTAGGGAATAGCCACTGCTATTAATTGCATCAGTAGCTCGGGATCTTCTTAGTGTTTGGATAATTGCCAGGTTCTTGTGGCCTGGTTTTGGCCTCTGTTGGAAACAGGATGCTGGGCTTGATGGACCCTTGGTCTGACCCAGCTTGGCAATTTCTTATGTGTCATCCTTCATCTGCTGGAGTCAGAGAAATACTGAAGGATCGCAGGCAGCACACCGGGTTCTCAGGGGGTGCCTTTCAGATTTTTTCTCTGACTCCATCTGCTGGAAGGGAGGCATAAACAGCGGTCTGGACTGATCCTGGTACGTACCTGTTACAGGTAAGCAACTCTGCTTTCTCCTAGGACAAGCAGGATGGATTCGCACTCACAAAGCGGGGAGTAGCTGGCTTGTTACGGCGGTTACTACCCCAAACCAAATAAGCCTGATACTTCACTTTATTTATTTATTTAAGTTTTTTTTATATACCAACATTCAAGACGATAGTCCCATCATGCTGGTTCACAAGAAACAGGGGTGCAATTAAAATAAACTTTACAATTTGAACAATAGTGCAGAAAAGCAGTTACATGTAACAGGGAATCAATAACTTGGAATGCATATCCTGCTTCAACGGCAGGGGAGAAGAAAAACTGATACTTCACGCATATCCAGCATAGCTCTCTGCTTCAACGGCAGGGGAGAAGAAAAACTGATACTTCACGCATATCCAGCATAGCTCTCTGCTTCAACGGCAGGGGAGAAGAAAAACAACCAATAAGGGCTGAATAACACAGTCTGGGTAAAACAAATAAGCATGGGTGTAGCTTGCTTATTGCGGCGGTTACTTCCCCTACTACTCGTAACTAATCAAGCTTGATATTTCACTTGGTTGCAGCTCCATCACTGGTGGGGGTGGAAGGGAAATAGAACCAAAGAGCTAAGAGAAACAGATAAGTATGAGAAAAAAAATGTGTGAAGCTTGCTGGGCAGACTGGATGGGCCGTTTGGTCTTCATCTGCCGTCATTCCTATGTTTCTATGATGGAGCCCTCACAGATGGGAGAATACCAAGCTACAGGCTGCTCCCGGTAAGGCTTATGACTAACAGGCACCAAACCAGGTACCAACGGGCACAAAAATAACTGCGGTGCTGTTAATAACACAGGGAGACAGCATGAACACAACAATGGGTCCTAGGCAGGGAGAGTTGGGTTGTTAAGCCTGGAAGAGGTTACCAAGGACAGACTGGACGAAAAGTTACTTTCATGTCAACCATTCTTGTCCAAGCAGTAGTGAGCAGCAAACGTGAGTAGGGAACTTAATGTTCTGGCTCTGTAGATTTCGGTAATGGGGTCTGCTCGCAAGTGAGCCACCGATGCCTCTCACCGAGTGAGCCTTAAAGCGCCTTCCAAGATGAAGGTCCGTCTGCGCATAGTAGAAGGAGATGCAATCTGCCAGCCAGTTAGTTGTTTGCCCACCGCAACACCCATTCTGTTCTTATCAAAGGATATGAAGAGTTGTGTGGACAGTCTGTAGCCTGTGGTGCGTTTGAAATACAAGGCCAAAGTTCTCTTGCAGCCCAAATTGTTCACCTAGGTGAAAATGAGGCCTTGGGAAGAAGGTGGGCAGAACAATGGATCAATTAAGATGAAAATCAGTCACCACCTTAGGCAGAAACTTAAGGGAGTACGCAGCACCACCCTATCATGAAAGAACTTTGTGTAGGGCAGATACGTCAACAATGCCTGAAGCTCACTAACTCTGCGAGCCAAAGTGACTGACACGAGGAAAAGAACTTTCCAGGTTAGGTACATCAGCTCGCAGGAATGCATAGGCTCGAACAGGTCACGCATGAGTCACGCTAGCACCACATTGAGGTCCCAGGACACAACAGGAGGATGCATGGAAGGCTTCATCTGAAGCAACCCCCACATAAATCGCCCTACAATGAGCTGCATAGAGATGGGTGCACCACCAATACCTTGATGGTAAGCACTCAGATAGACCCTGACCAAGTTGGTCTTTAGGCCCGCCTCGGAGAGGTGACACAGGTAAGTCCAGCAACTGCAGTGTGGGGCAGGCGAATGGATCCAAGCCATGACCTCCACACCAGATGGAGAACTTCCTCCAATTGAGCCTGTAAGACTTCCTGGTGGAAGTATGGCATTTTCTTATGTTCTTAAGCTACCAGTACCTGGGACACTTCATCAGAGAGATCAAGGGACTGCAGTTCTCACAGGACAAGCAGGATGGTAGTCCTCACATATGGGTGACATCACAGGATGGAGCCTAATCATGGAACACTTTTGTCAAAGTTTCCAGAACTTTGTCTGGCTCAGCATGGCACTAACCCTGCAGCCAGCAGGGGTCCACCTTTAGTCTTCTTTTTTCCGCGCAGCTGTAGCCTCGCGGTTAAGGAGCTCTGCAGAGATTCCTGACAGGAATTTTTCTCACGGAATTACTAAAATGGAGAAATTACTTACCTGATAATTTTGTTTTCCTTAGTGTAGACAGATGGACTCAGGACCAATGGGTATAGTGTACTCCTGTTAGCAATTGGAGACGGATCAGATTTCAATCTGACGTCAGCCCCTAGTACACATACCCCTGCAGGAAGTGCAGCTGGTCAGTATTCTTCCTTGCAAAGCATTGTGGATATATGTGTGACTGATTGATTAACTTAATATGGTTAACTTAGATAACTTTTATTAGAACGTTAAAAACTTGATCAACTTGATTAACTTGAACTGGTTGGTTGACTATAGCTGGAGACCGCCAGTGTGCTCAACCGGAAAGCGTCAACACCCGGCAGGGTGGATGCTCTATATAAATGAAAGCATGGCTTACCCTTGATTCGTTGAAGGACCATGTATAACGGCAGCCGAGGGTGGGCTGCTGAGTCCATCTGACTACACTAAGGAAAACGAAATTATCAGGTAAGTAATTTCTCCATTTCCTGGCGTGTAGCAGATGGACTCAGGACCAATGGGATGTATAAAAGCTACTCCCAAACCGGGCGGGAGGCTGCCCGTGGTCCACTTAGGATTGCCCTTGCAAATGCTGTGTCCTCCCGAGCCTGAACATCCCGACGGTAGAATCTGGAGAAGGTATGGATAGAGGACCACGTTGCCGCCCTGCAGATCTCGGCAGGTGACAGGATTCTAGTTTCTGCCCAGGAAACCGCCTGGGCTCTGGTAGAATGGGCTTTGACCTGTAGAGGTGGTGGTTTTCCTGCTTCTACGTAGGCCGCCTTGATGACTTCCTTGAACCAGCGGGCAATGGTTGCCCGTGAGGCCGCTGGCGCCTGATGCGCCAGCAAAAGTACGCCAAATTGCGCGGTTTGAAAATCTATCCCTATGTTTATGCAGATGACGTCCAAATCCTTATCCTGATTAGAGATTCATTGCAAAATATCTTACAATTCTGGAATTCCTGTCTTCTATCAATAACCTCCTAACAAATCTTAATTTGATACTCAATTCCAACAAGACAGAGTTCCTTCTCATCACTCCAGATGGCAACTACGCTTCACCTAATATTCACACCTTATCTCCTCCAGCCTTTTCCACCCAGGTCAGAAATCTTGGCGTTACCATGGATAATCTGCTGAACTACAAAAGCTTCATCAATAACACTGTAAAAGAAGGTTTCTTTAAACTTCAAGTATTAAAGAGGCTAAAACCCCTCCTATACTTCCAAGACTTCAGATATGTATTACAAACAATTATATTCTCGAAAATAGACTACTGTAACTCTTTGTTGCTTGGTCTACCCGCAAACTCCTTGAAACCTCTACAATTGTTACAAAATGCCACTGCGAGGATTCTAACTAAATCCAACAAAAGGGACCACATTACTCCCATCTTAAAGAACCTTCACTGGCTCCCTATCAAACATAGAATCCTCTATAAAACCCTTTCAATAATCCACAAAGTCATCAATAACTCTATTCCAATTGACCTCACCATTCCTTTACAGCTTCACACCTCCTCCCGTCCAACTAGACTAGCCCAGAGAGGCACCCTAAAGGCCCATCCTCTCAAAACTTCACTAAGTCGAAGAGCTCTTTCCACCGCTGGTCCTAAACTTTGGAACTCTCTCCCACCAGACCTTAGAATTGAACAATCGGCACCTACTTTTAAAAAGAGACTCAAGACCTGGTTGTTTAACCAAGCATTTTCTTAACCCCAACAACCAAGCTCTTAACCTCATGACTATCGACATCAGCCTCTACATAGTCAGTACCAGCAATTATACCAGCATTTATACTCATTTTCTTCAAAATATATTGTATTTAAATTGTATTTAAATTATAATTGCCATGTTCTTTTTAATTTATTATTTATTTATCCAAGTTCATCTTACCTTGTTCATTGTAAGACATTATTCTATATAATGTCAAGTTAATTGTTGCAATGTAAACCGAAGTGATTAGTAACTATGTTACCAGAACGTCGGTATATAAAACTGTCAAATAAATAAATAAATACTCTGTTCAGTATTGTAAAATCTCTTACATCCACACCTCAAAACTCACTCATACTTTTACCAACGATTTCTGCAATAAAACAGCTCAACACTTCAAAGGAAAAATAGAAAGTATCTCAACTGATTTTGCTTCACTCCCATTTCCAGCACCTAACTTACTTCGAGCAATCAGCTCCTTCTCTGATTTTGACACGACAAATCCCAATACTATAATCCATATTCTAACAAAATCCAAAGCCTCTAATAGCCCTTTCAATCCCTGTCCTGGACATTTACTAAAAAGCATTAAGAACACATTGCTCTCTCCATTTCTGATATAGTAAATGCCTCTCTCATTCAAGGTATTTTCCCCTCTTCTCTGAAACAAACATCAATTCTACTAATTCCAAAAAGAAAAATCAAGATCCTTCAGACATTTCTAACTATCGTCTTATTGCCACACTCTCATCAATAGCCAAAATTGTAGAATCTGTCATATTAAAACAATTCTCTGATTACATAAATGCTAATATTTTACACCCTAACCAATACAGTTTAAGAAAGGGACATAGCATGGAATCCCTTATTTCATCCTTTGATATTATAATCAGAGGGTTCGACACCAACACAGATTACATTCTGGTTCTTCTAGACATCTCAGCTGCATTTGATATCTTAAACCACGAAATCCTTCTCTCAAATCTTGAACGCATTGGTATATCCAGTCTTGCCCTACAATGGTTCCAATTCTTTCTAGCAAATCGCCCCCAAAGAGTCACCTTTGGCGATACCTTAAGATAAACATGGTGAAACCTGCATGGATCAGCAGTTACTACCTTGGGAAGCTTGCTGGGCAGACTAGATGGACCATTTTGGTCTTTTTCTGCCTTCATTACTATGTTACCTACTCTAATTAGTACTTTACTAATTCAGGCATACCCCAAGGTTCATCTCTATCGGCAATCCTTTTCAACATATACCTCCTACTTCTTTATCGTATTCTATCTGGTCTTGATCTGAACTTTAAAATTTATGCAGATGACATACAGTTTATAATCCTGTTCTCAGATTCATGGATGAAAATACTACCTCTACTACATCTATACCTAAAAACAATAAAAACCTGACTGACTATCATACAATAGATTAAAATTGAATGCCTCAAAAACAGAACTGATTTTTTTTTTTATCATCAAACATTCCAGTTTCAATACACTGTCTACCTGAAAAGTTCACCTTTGAAGATCATACAATTCCTATAACAAACTGTGATAGAAATCTGGGCACTCTCATAGATTCAAAACTCTATGTCCAATAACATAGCTGCAACTGTAAAACAAATCTTTTTTCAAATTGCAAATGCTAAAGAAACTCAAACCACTGCTATTTGAATCAGACTTCATTCAGATCTGTAGTCCAAGCATTGATATTATCCGGCCTCAATTACTGCAACTCACTATCTAGGACTCCCAGCTACGACTATCCTCCTCTCCAACTCATTCAGAATTCTGCTGCACACCTATTATACAATATACTTCACTAAAACCATATCACACCAATTTCTGCACAGCTACCAATTTCATACGTATTAAATATAAAATCCTCACCATAATACACAGCCTAATCTACAACCCCCTCATCAATTTGGCTTTGTTCACTGCTAAGACTCTATAAACCGGCTCGCCAATTACGTTCAATGGATAAGTGCATACTGGAAATATGTACAATAAAGATAGCAAGATTAGACCTGACCCACAAGTGTGCTTTTTCAGTCGCCGGTCCGGTTCTATGGAACTCCTTACCAGAAGACATTCATCTCATATCCAATACCAAAGATTTTAAGAAAGCTTTAAAAACCTATTGTTGCACTATCACTTATAGTATCACATAACCTGTCTTAATGTCCTCTACCATCATAGTCATTGATTTTATTTTAAATTTAATCTATTTTCTATATTGTTTTTAACCTATATGATCCGCCTATTATTTAATGTCTTATTTTGTTTTTTACCAGAATTTTATTATGTTATATTGTAAACCGCATAGATCAATTAACCAACTGTATAAGCGGTATAGAAGAACTTTTAAATAAATAAATAAAATTTTCCCATCGGGACAAGGAGGCCTGAAGAGGCTGTGTGATGCAGATACGTGCACTGAGGTCCTGGATTGCCTGTAACCACTGCGAGCGCAGGGTCCGTTGAGCACTGCTCATACACAAACAGGTGACTGGGGCAACATGAACAGATGCAGCCATGTGACCCAGAAGACTGAGCAACAAGCAAGCAGAAAGCTGACTGCGGCGGACTAAACCTGCCAGTGATGCCAGGGCAAGCGTTCGGTCATGGGACAGAAACACCTTGGTTTGAAATAGTGACCAGTTTGGCCCTAATAAAGCCCAGAAGTGGGGATGGGCTGAGATGGGACTTGGGGAGTTGATGACAAACCCCAGAGACTGCAGCTCATGGGTAGTTATGGTCAGGGAGCAGAGCGCCACCTGCTGGGTGTTGCTTCTGATTAACCAATCATCCAGAAAGGGGAACACCTGCATTCCCTGCCAGGGCAGGTGTGCCCCCACAACTGCCAGGCATCTGGTGAAGACCTGTGGGGCCGAAGCAAGTCTGAAGGGCAACACACGGTATTGGAAATACTCCTTGCCCACTAGAAAGCAGAGATATTTCCTGTGGCTGGGGAAGAACTAGATGTGGGCGCAGCCATCCTTTAGGTCGAGGGAGCACGCCAGTCTTATTTTTGCAGGAGAGGGATCAGGGTGCCCAAAGAGAACATCCTTGAACTTTTCTATTTGCAGAAACTTGTTCAAGGCCTTCAGGTCGAGAATAGGGCTCAGGCCCCCTGTTTTCTTTGGCATCAGGAAGTACTGAGAGTAGAACCTCTGGCCCCGCTGACAAAGGGGGATTCGGATGTATCATCCTCCCAGGGCTCATATGGGGGCTCCTTCTCACTAAGGTCCCTCGGTGGCCGGTGTGGAGGGTCCCTGACCAAGCCTCTCGGTTTTTGGCATCGAGGGCACTGTGGGCATCAACAGCCCTGAAGGCATCGATGGCACCAAGATACCTGATGGTCTGGGAACAGGATCGGGGAACTCCGGCCGCGGAGAGGGCATTGTCGGCTGCACAGGATCTTCCTCCTCGGAGGACCCAATAATGGGACTCACTCCAGAGGGGGGCATCAGTGGCCGCCGTGGAACAGATAGTCCCCCGGGCACCGGCTGTGTTGGAAGTACGCCTAGAAAAACATCTAGACTCTCTCGCCAGAGTGGTGGAGAGGGACAACGTATCTAATGGCTCAAGAGAAACGGCGAAGGTTCCAGCACCAGCATGGGGACCAGTGTCTGTGGCGGCTCCTTACCCTACAGGGCTCAGAGCACCACCATGGGGTCGTTTCGGTTGCAGCATGGTGACGGCTGATGCCACACCAGTTCTGGAGCAATGTGCCAATGGCAACTGGTAATGGTACTTGTAGGACTTCCCTCTGTGCTCGGCTAGGTTTTCCATGGAGCTGAGGAAGGTGAAGTTCCTGATGTTCTTGAGTGCGACAACACCGGAGACAGCCCATCTCCAGCTCCTTTCTCATGAGAGGGAACCGCCAGAGTGGTAGAGAAGGACAACGTATCTAATGGCTCCCCGCGGCCTCTAGGGGTCAATGCCCTCAGTGCTGGAATAGATGGATCAGACTTTCTGGCAAAAAGCTTTTCCATCTTATCCAGCCAGGCACAAAGGCCTTTGGGGGTCATCTGGTCACACAGATGGCACCCTCAGATGTCGTGCGACACCCCCAGGCAGAGGATACAGATCTCATGCGGATCAGTAATTGACATGGTCCACGGGCACTGAGGCATCGGCGAAAACCGGATGATGCCATGAAAAATAGCTGGCGAGTGGATGATGGCCGTCTGCCACCGAGAGGAGGCTTGTCAGGAATAGACCGCAAAAAGGGAAAAATTTCAATCACCTACCACATACCGGAAGGCACCAACTGAAGAAGAAGGACCCAGCACCAAGAATATCAAAAAACGACCGTGAAAAAATGGTTTTAGGAATAAGCTCAGAGCTCTACTACCGCAAAGCAAGTACTTTGCGGAAAAGAAGAGACTGAAAAGAGACCCCGTGTGGACGCATGATTAGGGGCATGCTCAGTGGGCCAGTCAAAGTTCTAGAAACTTTGACAAACGTTTTCTGTCCCGGACTCCATCTGATGATGTCACCTATCTGCGAGGACTACCATCCTACTTGTCCTAGGAGAAAGCTGTGTTTTTAATCTCATTTCTTAAAAGATTTTAAGCCTGACTCACAAAGGTGGTCCTCCTATTCTGTGTCTGTGGGATTAGACCTTAATGAATCAGACCCTGTGTTGTAAAGTGCATTAGCTTTTAGAAAGTCTGACATTGTATTAGATTTCAGGAAACTTGTCATCTGAATTCTGCAACATCACACTAAGGTCAGAACTCACTGCAGTGCTACACTATCATTGAGCTTGAGTGCTGCCTTAAGTTCAGTGAAGTTAACTGAAAAATTATCAGACTTGCATATTGTCAAGCCTTAGAACATATGTACTTTTACTTTTCTTAATAAGGACCAGTGATAGTGTGATGTCACACAGCTAAAGTGCAGCAGGGAATCCCAGGAACAGTGCAACATCATTGTGTCACGTGGCCAGCAGCCATGTTTTGTCACATTACCATCATGGATACCTGTGGCTGCTAAACAGGACTGTCTTACCCTCGACTATACAGAATTTAGGGAGCAATTTCCAAATAGCCCATGTAGCTGCAAAGTCTGTGGGTACTTTTTACTCAGAATCTGGTAGTGAATTTTCAGAGGAAAAACAGTCTACAAGATCCATGGATGATAAATACCCATGGACTTTACACCTGTTTCTCATGGGGGCAGAGTTTTGCTTGAAAATGACTTAGGTTTGAAAATCCAATCTGTGCCTGTTGATTCCCCAATGCCACCTCCTATCTGCCCCAGGATCGAGTACATAGCACCATGAAACAATGCTTGTATCTACACGGAAGTGAGCAATTTTCAAATACGACGATCTGGGCGCAGATATGCTTTTTTTTATACAGCTGGTTTTGAAAATTGCCTGCAACTCGGTTTTATAATGATTTAGGAGCGCAGAAGAGAAGCTGTCAAGCCATAAACAACACGTTTAATAACATTTTGCAGTCACAATGTGGAGGGTCTCTCTGTGTTAGACTTCATGGGCTTTAATAGGGAGGAATTTACATGAACACATATATTAAGTTAAAGAATTACAGTATATCGCATATATGGAGAATACATAAATGGAATTTCAATATACATTACATATAGCATAGAGTATTTGAATCATGTATCTGAACAATCTCGGCACCTACAGGTTAAACTACAATCTATTGCGAAATTATTTATGTGCCTATTTGTAAACCGTTGTGATGGTATATCACTAAACGATGGTATAGAAAAGTTTTTAAATAAACAGACTTTTAATGATAAATATTTCAGAATTTTTCATAAGAATAAAGCAGTGTTTTCTAAATAATATCACTAACACAAATATGTCTTATTTTTCCTCTTATTTAACGGATTCCCGCCTATAAAAGGTATTCATTAATGTGTTCTTAATGGGAAAGAATTAGACATTGTAAAGCTGTAGGGCAATCACTTAGGATTTGTGAATATACTTAAGACATGTAAACAGGTGGGCCAGTCAAAAGCCTTCCTAGAAAGGAAAATCTCATTCTAGGATGCTAGTTGTGATTTACTGCTTGTAAAAGTAAATACATTAAAGTTCAAAGAAGCTGATAAAATGTTAGTCCTATTATCACATATAAAGAAAGAGCCTGATTTTCAAAGTGACGGATGTGCATGAAATCCTGGTTTACGTATATAAGTGGCACTCTGCAAATCGTTTCAGGGGTTGTGTGCATGAAACCCCGTTTCACATGTACTCTTCCCCACACCTGCGAGAGGCAGGAAAGCATTCGCATACCCAGTGATGACTTCTGAAAGCGCGTGGGAGAGTGTGTGCGGTACAGACATGCAGAACGTGGCTCCTGCTCGCAAGCAGATTGCTTTAAAAAGTAGCCACAGACTTTAGCCCCGCTAATGGCCTTATACCCTTCCCCCTCCCTCCAATCACTAACCCAAAACCTGAGAGAGAAAAAACCCCCACATTATGCACTTGTTTCCTTTGATTTCAGATATTCTGACTCAAAGGGGCAGTAAATGTAAGTTCATTTAGCTTTTCCTGAACCTTAAAAATTGCTTGCTATTTCATGGTGTTTCTCCTTCAAGCTGGATATTATATATTTCATAGTCGTCGCTGAAAGTCTCATAGCTTTCAGCTGTTCAGGTGAAGTATCAGGTGCAGTGCCTTACCGGACTCTCTCTCTGCGGTCTCCTGCTTTATGGACAGTGAGGGGAGAAGAAGGAGGTGATCGAGGTTGCAAAGAGAAGACAGACCACATCAGAATGGAAGAGAAGGAGAAGCAGAAGCAGGACAGCCGCTTGCACGGACTTACCAACAACAGGGAGAGCAGGGAAGCAGGGGCTGCTGTCTGTAACAAGAAGCCACAAATAGAAACGGCAATTACATTCAAGACAGGTACTAATCCCCAGGGACTGGCAGTGTTCTAAGGACTACAGAAATCTCCAATTCTAGTGCTTTAACTACTGCTGGGAAAACTTGCCCAGGAGCGGGAGGGCTGCTTTATCATTCTGCAGCCCCAGGCTGTACAACTAGCACAGCGGGCTTTCAACAAGTTCCTCCAGGAAACGTACATAAACAGACATGGCAAGAGCACTGCTTGTCCCTGGGAGTGGATAAAAAGATATAGATCTATTCTTTGGGATGTGGTACTTGTGACCTGGATTGGTCACTGTTGGAGACAGGATGCTGAGCTTGTCACATCCTGTGCTTTCCAAACTTTCTTTGTTAAGTACACCTTGAAGGCTATCTAGAATGAGGACAGGGATCACTTTACCTAAGCGAGTGAGATTACTGGCCTTCTCTCCCATGAGTCTATGGAATAAAATTATGAAGTGGTGTGGGTGCGTCTGGGATACAGTAAGTAGGACTATGTTCGAAATCTAACTAAACTCCCGCAAGGTAAACTTAAATCTTGGATACTGGCTCCAAGTAGAAAGCCAATTCAATCAATTATAAAGCCTCCAAAGCCACAGATGTGCTTGTAATTTATAGAAGACAATTCAAACAATTATAAAGTCTCAAGCAATTGGAAAAATATTAGAGCGCCTTGTTGTCTAAAGGAGACACGGGAATCAGTATCATTTAGCAGTAGGAACTGATCTGATCAAGACTGTGCACTTTTGAACTTTCTCAGTGTGCACCTACTAAGGGCACAGCGTTCTGCAGTTACATTCAGGAGTTCTAGGGTTAATAGGGAAGCAATTTTTCATGTGCTGACACATTCATAGTAAAGTGCTAGATGTAATATAGACACAAAATGAGAAAAAGCCTTTAGTACCTCCAGCCCATAGTTAATTCACATGATACTCACGACTCTGAGGCTCGCTCTTCACATGATAGTGCACTGGTGAAGCAGAAACATTTGCTGCGACTTGACTGATGGGATGCTCTGAAAAAGAAAATGAAATTTGCATTTCTTTTGACAAACTGACTCACAAATCTGAAGAGGTATAAGGCAAGGCAAATGTAGGAGAAGACAAGACAGGTCCTCACCTGGCTGGGTGGGTGACCTCTGCCTACCCAGTGGGTCTTTAGTCCTTTGTGCTGGAGAGAGATCTGAAAAGGAAGATTACATTCCCACATTATACTTTATCAGTAGTGTGACCTCATCTTAATGAACATAGGCATTCATTTTATTTTACTATTGCAGCTCCATAGATCTGCTCCATGCACGTTTGATATACTTTCTATGAATGTAGTCTCACGTAATCTGGGGAGAATTCCCTGTCTTTATCCCAATCCCTAGAAGCGTAGCTTGCAGGACAGTAAGTGTCCTGACTTTTTCAGTCTGGGGTACTGATATGCAGACATAAGGGAAAAAGCACAGGACCGCTTCTACGGGCAAGTCCATAAGCAAAGCACATCAAGCAACTCTGTCTGAATTTTCAGGAAGGCTCATCACCCATTAAATATGTTGCTATCAGAAATTTTTGATGGGTTTTCATAAGGCTTGTGGATAACTGCACAGAACAGCAGTTACTATATTATACTATTCTTAAGAGAAACATTGGGGTGACTTGCATGGAAGATACTACCATGAGAAGCTTGCTGGGCAGATTGGATGGACTTTTGGGTCCTTTTCTACCGTCATTACTTTTGTAGCAAAGGGAGCAATGCTCATCTCAATTCAAGCCCTGACTCCAGTCCCTCTTAATACTAGAGCTACCAATTAAAAAAAAAAAATAAAAAAATTTTGAGACCATGATATCACAGGCCATCCCAACCTCTCCCCCTTCCTTCCAGTAAAATATTTTACCCTGGTGACTGCAGGGCTGGAAGCAAGGGCAGATACCATCTGCCTTACCTTTGATCCTGCCCAGCTAGCACAGAAATCTTCACCAAACTTCAAAGAAACAATTTTCCAACTTTTGCATCTGTAGTTTGAATCTATCTTCCGTCTCTACTAGCTCTTGCCTTTTTCTCAGTTTCCTCTCTGCCTTAGTACTTTTTTTCTAGTTTTCCTATTATTTCTTTTCATTATTTTTCCTTCACATGTATTTATTTATTTAGATTTTTTTTATTATACCGGCATTCATGAACAGGTCACATCATGTCGGTTTACATAGAAACAAGGGGTGCAATGAACAGTAGAACTAAACTAGTGCAAGGGGGATGCAGTTACAAAAAACCAGGGGTATAATAACTGGGAGGGAGAAAAATAGGAACAGAGGGGAGAAGAGAACTGTAAGGGGATAAAATAAATAACTTAAAGATTATTTACAATACCAAATGGTAACATTGTTACAGGAGTTGGAGGTGGTTATGAGTTGTCCGGGAAGGCTTGTTTGAAAAGCCAGGTCTTCAATCTTTTGCGGAAAGTTGGTAGGCAGGGTTCTAGGCGCAGATTTGTGGGGATAGAGTTCCAAACTGAGGGTCCGGCTGTCGAGAATGCCCGGTCTCTTGCCATTGTGTGTCGGGTGGACACACAATGATTAACTTTCTATCCACCAGCTGTCTCTCCACAACTCATTATCTTCCCTCACCTCTTTCTGCCATTTCCATCTTCCTCCTCACTTCTTCCCTCCATGTTCCCCTCTCTTCTCACAACCCGTCCCTTGGTTCATTTCCTCTATTAGTCTCCCACCCCAATCCACACAGCTCCTTTCCCAGATCTCTTCACTTCTCTCTTCCTTTTAACGTTCCCTTCACCTAACCACTCACCCCTGCTCCTCTCTCCTAGCTTGTATCCCCCTTTCCCTCCCCTCATCTACTGACCCTCTCTCACAGTTTTCTCTGCTATTTTCCCTGCTCCTCTCACCCTCACAGCCTGTGTCTAACTCCTCTCCCACAACTCTTCTTCCAGTCCCTCTTCCCCTTGAACTTCCTCCTCTCCCAGCCAGAATTTCTTCTTTCAGTTCCTGTCCCTGATAGTCTCCCCTTTACAACCAATTCTCAGCCCTTCACTCACCCTTCTCATAACTTTTCTGTCCCTCTTTTCCTTTCTAGCTCTTCTGTCAGCAGCTTTCCTCTTCTCCACTGTACCTCATAAAGCCTGTCTGTCTTAGACTGTGCTGCTCTCTGGTCCTCCATTGGTCATAATATAAGAACATAAGATATGCCATATTGAGTCAAACTCAAACCCAGTATTCTATTTCCAGAGTGGCCAATCCAAGTCACAAGTACCTGGCAAGTACTCAAACATTAAATAGAGCCCATGCTACTAATGCTGGCAACAAACAGTGGCTATTCTCTATTGATTAATAACAGTTTATGGACTTCTCCCTCAGGAATGTATCCAAACCTTTTTTAAACCCAGCTACACTAACTTCCTTAACCACATCCTCAGGCAATGAATTCCAGAGATTAATTGTGCACTGAGTGAAAAAGAATTTTCTCCGATTTGTTTTAAATGTACTTTCCCTATACATACCCAGATCAGTCCAGACTGCTGGGTTTTGCCTCCCTTCCAGCAGATGGAGAAAAACTTAGAGCGCCCTCTCAACCTAGTGTGCCACCTGCTGCTCCCCAGTATTTTCTCTGTCTCCAGCAGATGGAGGTGGTGCAAAACCTGCGGTTCTGATCCAAGCCAAAAAACAAAACAACCCCCCCCCCCCCCCCCGAAAAAGAGTTCTCATGTCTTGGAGTCTCCCAGAGGGTTGTGTCCTGGTGGGACCATCCCCTGATCGTAGGCATTTGGACGAGCAGGGGTTGGGAATCCCTCGGTCTGCCAGCAGGGTGACAGCTGGTGGTTCAGCTCCCTCCCCCTTTCTACACTCCTTTTTCCCACAGCCTCTGCCAGTCACATCCCTATGACCAGTTTCTGTATCTCACACACCAATGATCTCCCCAATCAGTCTCTCTCTCACACACACACACACACACACTAGTCATCTCCCTGACAAATCTCTCTCTCTCACACACACATACACACTCATCACCTTCCTGACCAGTTTCTCTCTGGTCTCTCACATGCACTTCATCTCTTTGAATAGTCTCTCTCAATCACACCCATGCTGTTTTTCATTTACACATGGTTCAATCACTTAACTCTCTCTCTCTCACTTATACACAGGCAGGCTGGCTGGCTCTCTCTCTTACTTCCTCCCCCACCCCCACAGCACAAATGGCAGCTACAGCAGCCTCCTCTTCCTCCAGCCCCTGTGGCCCATTGGTCACAGGGAGCTAATGCTGATCTCTCCCCTTGCTGATCGCCGGCTGCGTCTGAGTTTACTCTGGGCAAACGCTGCCGCCACTACTTTTCAGTGCAGCATGGCCGCGGGGCGGGAAGAAGAAAAGGCCAGCTGCAGTTGCCAGGTTATACTGACACTGCTGCTGTTCCCTTAGGGGCTTGAACGTGCTGAAAGCCCGGACGGCAAAGGCAGCAGCGGAACAACGTCTGCGTCTAGCTTGGTAGAGGAAGAGGAGGGAAGAGTTGTGGGAGACTGGGCAACATACGACACACCTGCTGGTGCATGGCGACACACTAGGTTGTCGTGATACACCGGTTGAGAGAAGCGTTGCATTAGAGAGCGCCGCGGCTCTGACATTATATACCTGGGTGAGATGGTGTTACTCTACTGCAGCTCTTCCCTCATTATATACCTGGGTAAGACAAATCCGACATCTCTTGCTCTCCTGCTGAGGCCACGTCCCACACCGCAGCTGCACTTGAGAAGCTGAGATCAGATTCCTCCTCATCCTCCTCCTCCTCCTTCACTTGCACTCCTAAAGGAAGGATGCATCAGTTAGGGATAACCATGCTCACTGCACATGAAAACTTCAGAGCTGGAGTGAAATCTTTTGTAATTCTTGGCTTGTTTTATTCTTACATCCTGTTTCATCCAAGTTGGTCTCAGCTGGGTAGGGTAAAGATATTCTCACCTTTCATCTGGTAGTGTCTGGTTTGGATGCAGATTTTAGTAAAGCCATGGCACTATCATCTCTGAACTGAGGTCACAAGCCTGAGTGATGCTCACTTTCCACTGAGGAAAGGAGAGATGGGACTGGGCTGGCATCTGTTCCACAAAAGTACCCTTAAACCTGGGTGTTTTTTGCCTATCTGGGTGTCACAAATTACTAGCGGGCTGATACAATACAGTGTGCTCCGGTGGAGCGCATTGTTAGCCGGGGTTTGGCTGTGCGTTTGACGCGCTATTTTTACCCCTTATACAGTAAGGGGTGATAGTGCATCGAAAACGCGCTGCCAACCCCCTCCTAAACTAATAGCGCCTGCAACATGCAAATACACGTTGATGGCCCTATTAGTTATTCCTGCGTGATTCAGAAAGTAAAATGTGCAGCGAAGCCACACATTTTACTTTCAAAAATTAACGCATGCCCAAAGGCTGGCATTAATTTCTGCCGGCGCCGGGGAAGTGTACAAAAAAGCAGAAAAAACTGCTTTTCTGTACACCCTCCGACTTAATATCATAGCGATATTAAGTCAGAGACCCCAAAATTAAAAAAAAAATTAAAAAAAAAATTAAAAATTTGGGGGGCGCTCTACGGAGCTGATGAGGGGGGACGTCTATGAGCGGAGCTCCGTCTCCCTCAGGCCTAATAACCGTCCAAACTTGCTATTTCTCAATCACAGCCCCTCGCAAACTATACTCTCTAGCTTGAGGGAAGCGTGCTTTAGATTTATTTATGGCATGCAAACGCCGCACAACAGACTTAAAACAGTTTGCGTATGAAAAGGTGTCTGTGGACCGGGACACTGACATGGCCGCTGTAACGCCGGCAGCAACGAGCAATATGGAGGATACCGCATCGGAGCACTCCCGAGCCAGTCCGGTAGGAGAAGACATCCATTCTAACTTACCGACGAGAGACGAACTTAGAGGCTGGTTCATGGAGCTCCGGTCCAATCTACGCCAACAAAAATCGGACCTCATGGCGGCCATGTCGGAGCTCCGTGAAGATTTTGGCGCGCTGGGACGCAGGGTCGATGAACTAGACCTTCGGGTCGAGCAACATGGCGATTCTCTTAATCACTTAAACAGTGACCAAAGACACCTTCATAAAGAAATCACGATCCTCACAGATAAGTTAGAGGACTTAGAAAATAGGAATAGACTGAGTAATCTCCGTATTCGGGGGGTTCCCGACTCGGAGGCATACGCTGACGCGCAGGTTGTGGCGCAGCAAATATGTGCATTTATACTGAATCAAGCTACCTCACATCAGAATGCCGCAGTCGTACAACCGGCTGATATTAAATTGGACAGGGCGCATCGTGCTTTGGGCACAAGAAGGGCCTCCGGAGTCAGAGACATCATCATTTGCCTCCATAACTACACGCAACTACACGCAAAAAGAGAAAAAAAATTTAAAAATTTAAAAATCACGGTGTCCGTTTTCCGAACCCGTGGCTGTCAGCGCATTTGAGAACTGAAGCCGGCAAAATTGAGCGTCAGCTGTCAAACTCGCTGACAGCAGCCGCTCCTGTCAAAAAAAAGAGGTGCCAGGAACGCGCTAGTGTCCCTAGTGCCTCTTTTTACCGCGGGCCCTCATTTGCATACTAAATCGCGTGCACAGGAGAGTGGTCTGTGCGCGCGTCGGGAGAGCGGGCGCTCACCTCGGAGTGCCGGCTCTCCCGAGTAAACTAAACATCTGAAATAGCTAAAAAATGCTTCCACGCAGGAAGTGGCTGTGTTCTTTATCCCACACCGGGCCTGACATAATAAAATGAGACCTAACATTATGTGGGAAAACTCAGCTTACTGCATCAGGAGTTAACTAACGGTATGCTAAAGCATTGGGAGTTAAATACAGAAACATGAGGGCAGAAAAAGTCCATAACAGCCCATCTAGCCTGCCTATCCAGCAAGATTACCTAGCCCTTACAATTCCCATTGCTCCTCTGCATTTGTCTCAGGCTTTCTTCCATTCAGATCCTGTTTTTGCGTCCACCACTTCCACAGGGAGACTGTTCCACGCATCCACCACCCTCTCTGTGAAGAAATATTTCCTAAGATTACTCCTGATTCTACCCCCTTTCACTCTCATCCTATGACCCCTCGTTCTAGAGCTTCCTTTCCGTTGAGAGGCTTGCCAGCACTTCACACTGCAATGTCTTCATAAGGTTTTTTCTGGCATTGGGGCCTATGCTGGAGAGGATTCTAACAAAATGGGCATATTTTTCCAATGTGGTGGGCCTGTCACTATATAAAGATATTCTGGGGGGAGGTCTTAGAGATAGTTCAGGAAATTTCAGGGCCACTCATACAATTTACTCCTAAGTCTGCGTTATTGAATAACCCTTTTGAGCCAGCTGCAACTTTTTTGGCATTTGGTTCATCAAATCTTAATTGCAGCCAGATGAGAAATAGCCTGTAACTGGAGATCTGTAGAACTGCGGGGACTGAGAGCTGTTGAGCGCAGGCTTAAGAAAGCATTTTTCTTGAGTAAATTGACAGCCATAAAAAATGTGCTCTCTTTAAAATTTGAACGGGTACGGGAACCCTTTTTGAGACGGCAAGTCTAATCCTTAGCTATGATTGTTTGTCTGAGGGATAGTGGTGGTGGGGGGGGGGGCGGCTATCTGGATATGTCCTGATTATTGTTAGCTAGAAGTCTGAGATTTCCAACTACAATATGCATTATGATACATTACAGGAGGACCTTGCAAGACTGGGCATCCAAATGGCAGATGAAATTTAATGTGGACAAGTGCAAGGTGTTGCACATTGTGTAACTACAGCAAGGGTTATTTTTCCCTATGTTAGGTTCCATATTAGGAGCTACCACCCAGGAAAAAGATCTAGGCATCATAGTGGATAATACTTTAAAATCGTCGGCTCAGTGTGCTGCACCAGTCAAAAAAGCAAACAGAATGTTAGGAATTATTAGGAAGGTAATGGTTAATAAAACTGAAAATGTCATAATGCCTCTATATCGCTCCAAGGTGAGACCGCACCATGAATACTGTGTACAATTCTGGTCACCGCATCTTAAAAAAGATATAGTTGCGATGGAGAAGGTACAGAGAAGGGCAACCAAAATGATAAAGGGGATGGAACAGCTCCCCTATGAGGAAAGACTAAAGCGATTAGGACTTTTCAGCTTGGAGAAGAGACGACTGAGGGGGGATATGATAGAGGTCTTTAAGATCATGAGAGGTCTTGAATGAGTAGATGTGAATCGGTTATTTACACTTTCGAATAATAGAAGGACTAGGGGGCATTCCATGAAGTTAGCAAGCAGCACATTTAGGACTAATTGGAGAAAATTCTTTTTCACTCAACGCACAATAAAGCTCTGGAATTTGTTGCCAGAGGATGTGGTTAGTGCAGTTAGTGTAGCTAGGTTCAAAAAAGGTTTGGATAAGTTCTTGGAGAAGTCCATTAACGGCTATTAATCAAGTTTACTTAGGGAATAGCCACTGCTATTAATTGCATCAGTAGCATGGGATCTTCTTAGTGTTTGGGTAATTGCCAGGTTCTTGTGGCCTGGTTTTGGCCACTGTTGGAAACAGGATGCTTGGCTTGATGGACCCTTGGTCTGACCCAGCATGGCAATTTCTTATGTTCTTATCCATGGTACAAATTTAGTGACACATTGTGAGTTATGTGGCAATGTGAGGAGCAGGTTTTGAGGATGGGGGGAAGGATTCTCTATAGTATTGGAAAAATCTCTGTATGTTATGCTTGATTATTGACTTCGGTTATAATGTTGTATTGTTCTGTTGATTTTATGCAGACAATAAAATTTTATTAAAAAAAAAAAAAAAAGACAAAGGCTTGCCTCCTGTGCATGGAAACCTTTAAGTGTCTATATCTTTCTGATATAGGCTGCCTGAATACATAATTGGTAATTAGATAATTTGAAAATTTAGTCATTCCTCAGGTGTTATCCATCAATTAAATCTACCAAAATTAGGTCTATCCAGTGTAACTATTGTAGAGCCTTTATTTTGGGGAAAATCATATGGAAACTTAGGGTTTGCCCCATTTGTTTGGAACTCTCTTCCCTCAAAAAGGAGTTGGCTAAAGCAGAATTAGCTGCAATAAAGAAAGTTTAACCCACTTCACAGTATTCCAAAAGTAATTCCTCATTACCACAAAAGAAACAAAACGCAAGGAAAAAAAAAGGTTTACAGTGGGCTCAGGTAGGATAAGACCTGTAACCCACAGACACCCATTCTACACAACTGTGCAGCCCACGCGTCTCCCCCTCCACTTACACAGGGCGACAAGGAAGCCAAAAATCAACATGATTACAGTGGGCTCTGGTAGAGTAAGGCCGGTGACGCAGAAACACACATTCTCTCAAGTGACACAAATCCAAAACGCCTTATCATTCCACTGAGGATTAGATCTAAAGTTGTTCCCCCTCTCATCGGTTCTAGGACCAGCTGCTCCATGAAGCAGTCATTTATGGCAGCTAGAAACTTTACCTTCATAGCATGTCCTGAGGAGCATTTATCCAATCAGTGCTGAGGGGGAGGTAACAAAGCTCTAATTATTGTGTTGCCAACTGTAATAGCCTTTTTAATTTCTGTTAGTATTTCGCTGTCCAATTCTTCATTCTGGGCAGGCAGGCAGTAGTATACACCCACTGCTATCCTCTTCTGCTTCACACACAGAATTTCTATCTATAAAGATTCCATAGTGCTTCACTGACATCTTTTATATACAATATCATCCAATTTCATTTGCTCTGGGCAGAAGAGTAATAAAAGAGTCACTTAAAGAGCTTGAAAGGCATGGACTTAGCAGTAAAGCTTTGACCTGACAAGAGGCAGGGTGTCGCTGCTTTCTTTGTGAGCACTTTTGAACTATTTCAGGATTCCCTCACCAAAGGTACCACTTTCCTGTAAGTTTGTTCAGGAAGTAAGGGCATTTAGTTACTGTGAAGATAATCATTTATGTGCCAACATATTCTGAGAAAGGGAAAAAAAACAAACTACAGAGAGTTTGAACACCTAACCCAAGATGACACAGAGTGGCAGAGATGTAGCTGGAGCTTGCATACATGAAGATGACTGACAGACTAAGATGTGTGAGGGGGAAAGAAGACAGATCTCACCTGGAAGAGTGGATGACCTCTGCCTATCCAGAGGGTCATTAATCCTTTGTGCTGGAAAGAGATCTGAAAAAGAAGATGGAAGCTCATATGTTACAATCTGTCAACTATGTAACCAAGCCTTAAAACAGGAATTTTTAAATTAAAACAGGAATTTCTACTAAAAAAATCTTATTTGTCAACAGATGATCCATCCAACTTCCGCCCTATAGCCAACTTACCCTTCATTGCCAAGATCATCGAAAAAATAGTAAATAAACAACTCACGGACTACCTGGAAGATAATACTATACTGGCTCCGTCGCAATACGGATTTCGTAAATCCCGAAACACAGAATCCCTTCTGATTTCATTCATGGATTCCGTTCTACTGAGCTCAGAAAAAAAAGACAACCACACTTACTTATTCTCCTCGACCTGTCGGCGGCTTTCGACACGGTTAACCATTCAATCCTTCTCAACCAATTAGCTGAGACTGGCATCTCAGGCACAGCCCTAGACTGGTTCCGCTCTTTCCTCAGCAATAGATCATTTAAGGTAAAAATCAATAACAAAGAATCACAATCTATCAGTTCAAACCTGGGAGTCCCTCAAGGCTCTTCCCTCTCCCCTACCCTATTTAACATTTATTTGCTACCGCTCTGCCTCCTCCTTTCTAAGCTGAAAATCAAACACTTTATTTACGCGGACGACGTCCAAATTCTCATCCCTATTAAGAAATCCCTACAAAATTCTTTAATCTTCTGGGAGAATTGCTTTCTTGAAATCAGCGCCCTCCTCACCAAACTCAATCTAGTAATCAACAAAGACAAGACGGAATACCTCATCATCTCTCAGGAAGATAACCTTTTGTCTAGAGATACAGCCTCACCCGTAAATGGTCAACAACAAATAGTCTTCAACTCTCCCCCCAACCCCACATCAACTTTATCGAACAACCTCAAAAACTCAACCTTCGTAAGAGACCTAGGAGTGCTCATTGATAATCAGATCAACATGAAAAACTTTGTAAACAACACGACAAAAGAATGCTACTTCAAACTACAAGTTCTGAAAAAGCTAAAACCACTATTGCATTTTCAAGACTTCCGCCTGGTTCTACAATCAATCATCCTTACAAAAATTGATTACTGTAACTCTCTACTACTTGGTCTTCCAGCTACCACCATTGAGCCTCTACAGATGCTACAGAACTCTGTGGCCAGGATCTTGACCAACTCTAAAAAAAAAAAAAAAAAAGAGACATCACACCTATCCTATACATCCTACATTGGCTACCGATCAAACATAGAATTCTATACAAAATTCTAACCATCATGCATAAATCTTTACACAACTCAGCCCCAATGGATATCACATTTCAGCTACGCACCCACAAATCCAAGAGACCGATCAGGAAAGCTTACCAAGGCACCCTATTCGTCCCTCAAGCCAAATCCTCGCGAAGTAAAAGGGCACTATCCACTGCAGGTCCTACTCTTTGGAACACCCTCCCACCAGAACTCAGACAAGACTCCTGCCAGATCTCGTTCAAGAAAAAACTGAAAACATGGCTATTTAGTCAGGCATTTCCTTGAAGACCCAACATATACTATCCACGACATCTTTAATTGATTCTATTTGTTATAAATTCACCCTATATCCTTCCCTATTTTACACCTTCTCTCTTTTGCCCCTCCTCCCTATCCCCTTCTTCGTGTAAACCCAGTCAATTTTTTCCCCTTGTTTTTCGTTTTATCATTTAAGGCACACTTAATCAAATTCGCTATAAGAATTGTCACCAATGGTTTCTAAAGGTTTAAATGTTTAATTTGTTACTAGTATTCTATGTAATGCTCGCAAGCACTAATATATTGTTCCATGTTCTTTGTTCCATGTAATGCTACTTGGCAAGTTGAATTGTTTTACTGTAAACCGGTTTGATTTGCATCCAATGCAAGAAGATCGGTATATAAAAAACCAAAAATAAATAAATAAATAAAATTTTATTTTCATATCCGATCACATGCATTAGATCATCATGCAACTGTACCCATCAGGTCTGCTGCTCTGGTTTAAAATACACAGGGCGATGTGTGTGTGTGTGTGAAGCACCAGTGGGCACTGAAACAGAATTACAGAAGGCCAAGAAACTGTAAATAAATTTCCCAGATCACACCTTTACCTCTTTATCTAATGCAACCTCATTTTCAGACCAAAAACTCTGAAAAGTACCTTATAGGTGCTCTTCACTAAAGTAGTATTTGCTGTGAATGATCTCTCCTGTGGTGCAGTCACAGCCATTAAGGACAGGGGGCAGCATTGAACGTGGCACCATCAGCCAATTGTAGGAAAATTAGTTTCTTAACTGATAATTCTCATTCCTGTAGTACCACAGATCAGTCCAGACTCCTGAGTTTTGCCCCCCCCTCTAGCAGATGGAGACACAGAAATTTTCAAAACAAAACTCTGCCTTATATAGGATGGTGCCACCTACAGTCCGGCAGTATTACTCAATGTCAAAGCAGAATGTCTCTCAGAAAACCACCATAACTATGTACAATAACCCTTCAACAAGAAAAAGAAATAACCGGTTCACTTAACCCTTCTAGGAACGGAACCTGTAGAACCACTTGAGGACAGTCAATCCAATTTCTGCATATATGAAAACAAATCAATTAATAAACTAAGTGGACTCTCCCTTACTTCCATGCGTTCCCCGGGCGGGACTCTGGACCGATCCGTGGTACAACAGGAACGAAAATTATCAGGTAAGAAACTAATTTTTCTTTTCCTGTACGTACCCAGATCAGTCCAGACTCCTGGGATGTACCAGAGCTTTCTTATTTATTTATTTTGAGCTTTTTTATACCGGCATTCATGATACAATCACATCATGCTGGTTTACAGGTAACAGGGGGAGTGATAACTTTGAACAATAAACCGGTGATGAGAAGCAAAGAAGTAAAAAGTTACAATAAAACAAGGGAAGTTGGAACTAGGGGAAGAAGAAGAGAAGAAGGAATAAATTAACCAATAACAATGAGAGGAATAAATTATTTACATAGTGCTGACTGGTATCTTATAGGTGGTTGTAGTCTGTCTAATGAGAAAGTTGGGAGAGTCAGTTGGGATCAGGAAAGGCTCGTCTAAATAACCATGTCTTAAGCCTTTTTCTGAATGTTAGTAAGCATGGTTCCTGTCTGAGGTCAGGGGGAATGCCATCTGGAGAGGCCACTCTAAGCACTGATTCTCCAAAGCCTCCTTCACCCAGTGCCTGAACATCCAGTCTGTAATGTATCACAAATGTATGCAAGGATTTTCAAGCAGCGGCCCTGCAAATCTCCTGCGGAGTTACCATCTGACACTCTGCCCAAGATGCTGCTTGCGAACAGGTAGAATGAGCCCGAAGACCGAATGGTACAGGCTTACCACGCAGCAAATATGCCGAGCCCATAGCCTCTTTCAACCAGCGCGAAATCGTAGCTTTAGATTCCATATAGAAACGACGGCAGAAGAAGACCGAAACGGCCCATCCAGTCTGCCCAGCAAGTTTTGCACTTTTTTTTTCTCATACTTATGTTACTCTTGGCTCTTAGTAATCTTTTGGTTCTAGTTCCCTTCCACCCCCACCATTAATGTAGAGAGCAGTGTTGGAACTGCATCTAAGTGAAATATCTAGCTTAATTAGTTAGGGGTAGTAACTGCCGCAATAAGCAAGCTACACCTTGTAAGAATACCCAGCGCTGAATTACATCTAGTGGATTGATAGCACTATGAAACACTATGATAACTAAGCTTACCAGAGAATCAGCCAGCACGGATGACATCATTCTTGAGATAACGGAACTAACTTGGTCTTATTCTCGTCCATAGTGAGAGCACACGTACACATGCTAAAATGTATTGATTGGCTATAAGGTAAATGGGTTGGCTTTTGCAGACATTCTATGATTGGCTAATGGAATCCCTTATATCTTCGAACACGCTCGTCAGATCTTCGAGCAGCAAGCTTAGAATTGTTTTTTCCACTTGTTTTGTGTTGCTTCTGGCTCCTGGAGAAATCATGGTTTTCTCCATAAATAAAACCTCCTGCTTTTATGACCTATTTAGAACTGGTGTTTATTGGGTTAATCAGCAAGGGGGTTGCGGCTTTTTTTTTTTTTTTTTAACATCTGGAGGCCCCAGCGAGATCCATGGGACAGACTTCGCGACCCTGTCCTGTGGGTCCCACAGCTGCCGACAATAAACCAGCGTTCATTCAGGGTGAGGTTGTTGCCGGTCAGCAGCACTCGGGGAGTGCAAAGCAGGGTTGTATGACAGAACTCCGACGGCTGCCAGTTCACTGGATTCGTTGCAAAGAGCCCGAAGGTCAGTTGTTTTTTTGCTTCATTCTTCACAAACACAGGACGCTGGTTTGTGAGTTTGAGCTCCTCAACTGTTTGGTATGTATGAGACTGGCTTTTTAAGTTTTTAAAGTGTTGATTTGATGTTCCAATTTTGCCTGAGTTTGTCTTCTCTCATTCGCTGCTGCTCCGCTTGTCTGTGCAGCGTGGCTAGTTTAATTGCATTCCTTGCTTAGCTTTGTTTACTTTTTGTATTTCCCTAGTTGTAAAGTTCTGCTGGTTTCAAATTACATTGTACTAGGAAGCTATAAAAACTTGTTCCTCCCTTCTCGCTGCATTGCAATTACTTCTGTTCATTCTGCCTGCATCTGCTACAAAGAGTGTTCAAAGCTGTTTGATTAAGTGCTGTAGTTCTGGAAGTTTACTCCGTCAATTGCATTGTGGATCTTGCTTTAATTGCTAATTCTCCAAGCCTGCTCTGATTCCCTGAGCTTAGTTCCTTTGTTCTCAGAAGCGGGAGAAACCTTCCCTTCCACCTCTGTATCAAGAAGTGAAAAGGTACCATTCTCTGCCCCACTTGCCTGGTACAAATTCCTGTACCAGCCAGAGCCCGCCTTCCCCCCCCCTTAATCCCCCATCGGGTAGCCCCCCCCCTTGATTTCTGGGATTCCTCTTTCCCAGTGCTTGTTGGGAAGTTGAGTTCCCCCCCCCTCTTCTGCTTGGGCTTCTGGATTTTGTAGTTTTCCAGTGGTGTGCGTTGACACGCCCCCCCCCCTCAGGAATTCAATCCAATTTAATTCTCTTTGTGTGCCTGGCTCCAGGGAGAAGGGAGGGCTCCTTGCCCTAGTTTACGTGTGCCTGTTCCGTCTTGTGTGAATTGGTTTCCTGAAAAGATTCTGAGTACTTCCTTTTCATACGGTTTGTGCAATTTGCAATCTGTGTGTTCTTTCACTGTTTTTAACTTTCTTTCCAGCTGACCTAACTTATCGGTGGCATTGTGAAACTCTAAGCTGCGGCTCTGTTTCTTTGTTCCCCCCCCAGCCCCTCCTTTGAAAATTCCTCGTATCAGCCAGAGAGCTGTCCAGGCTGCTGGCTTTGCCCTCAACAGCTTCCCCTTGCTCTCTGGGATTTGTAGTCCACATTCTTTGACACTAGACCGTATCTGCCAGTGTTAGGCTGCCATGCTGAATACTCACTCCTCCCCTTACCCCTCCCTCTTGGGAGGGGTAAGGGGAGCACGGCTGGTCTTTTTTTTTTTTTATATAAAACGATACTAACAAAAAGAGGTGGCATCAGAGCTCCTCTATTCAATTCTTCCCCTCCCGTTTTCCTCATGCTGGTTGATGGGAATTGAAGTCTGAGCTTGGCATTCCTTCCTGTTGAGCTCAGTACCTGTCTGTACTATGCTGACTTCACCCTGTCTTACTGTGTGTAAAATCTTCACTCCCCCCCCTCCCTCTTTTCTCTGCCTGCTGTGCTAATTGGCCACCCCTCCTTCTTCTGCCCAGGTTTCCTGCCTTTCAGACAGACTTTGAGAGAAATTGTCTGTTACTTGCTGCCTAAATTGGCAATCTCTGTGATTATCGGTTACTTTCCTTTGCTCATTTGGTTTGATTTCTCTCTAGTTCCCAAGGTGCTAATTCTTTGTGTTCTAGAATTCCTCTGATGTTTGCCATATCAAGTGCTCCTGAAGCACCGGGAAAGCAGGTTATACAGAATTACAACTGCTTTCTGCTTGGCATGAGGGCCCTTTGACGGGGATTCCAGACCCCATTTTAATGTATCGCTCAGTTTAGTTTAACAACAGATATTTGTGTGTTTAGTTTAAAGGCGGTCTGGCAAGGAATTAAAATATATTAAGACACCAGTAATTTAGCAGCAGAGACTTGCTCATCCTACTGGCACACTTAGAACATAAGAACATAAGAAACTGCCATGCTGGGTCAGACCAAGGGTCCATCAAGCCCAGCATCCTGTTTCCAACAGAGGCCAAACCAGGCCACAAGAACCTGGCAAGTACCCAAACACTAAGAAGATCCCATGATACTGATGCAATTAATAGCAGTGGCTATTCCCTAAGTAAAATTGGTTAATAGCCATTAATGGACTTCTCCACTTACAGTACATCATTTTCTTGCACACTTAAAATTGCCCTTATGTGTACGCCATATGCCCCAGTTAATAATGTTTTGTCATTTCCCAGAGAAGAGTGCCTTCCCCAGCTGCGAAAGAGTTGTCTTCCCCAGCTGCGACAGAGTGGCAGGACTGTCTTCCGGAAGACACAGATACACGACAAAAAAAAACACAACAGTGGAAACTGAATATTAATGAGCACAGCGCCTCCTAGTGGCGCAGCCATATATAAGAACTAAAAGTAGCTTTATGACTGCAGTTTGCTGAATTCA
Source organism: Rhinatrema bivittatum (assembly GCF_901001135.1). NCBI lineage: Eukaryota > Metazoa > Chordata > Amphibia > Gymnophiona > Rhinatrematidae > Rhinatrema > Rhinatrema bivittatum. Next base: position 820,406,440 of record NC_042615.1, read on the forward strand.
TATCAGACTGTTTAGTTTCAATTGAGCTGTAATTTCTCTAACCTTTATATGTTGACAGATTTTATATTTTCCCAGGTCCATAGCAGATGAAACGTTTGAAGATTGCTGAAGATTGCTTTTTCTCCTTTTTCCCAGTTTTTCATTTTTCAACAGATCTCTTTTTGCTTTTTTCTTTTGTTTTTATTCTAGATCGATCTAGTCATTATCTCAGTACTTTTTCACACTTTTTTGGCCTACCTTTATTTTTGATCAGGGGTTTGAGCTCATCAGAAGTAAACCATGTGTTTCTTGTTGTTTGTTTTCTATGTCATGTGTCCTTACACCTGACGAATGAATGACGTTGTGTGTCAAAGTTTAATGTTCTCTGTGATGCGATGTCTGTGGTGGACTCTTCTCCCTAATTAATCTGAATTTAATTTGTTTTGCCCTTATGGTAGATTCTGATCAAGTAACCTACCTACTGTTGAACTGCACGGCTGTGCCTCCTGTCCCTGATGTGCACTAAGCTGAATGACCTGTTTTCCCTACCTGCATCATTGAATTCAAAGATTATCCTGACTTGGACTGTGACCTGTTTTCAAAGAACACCATCATACACCATTTGATTTTCTTGTGTGTTCATTGTTTTGTGTCTTGCTCAGATGTTGTTTGGACCTATTTGCAAATGCCATTATTTGGACAGAATTACTGCTGTTTTCCAAGTTTTATAGTATTTTCCAGTCTACTCCAACCTCCTATATCCTTATATGATTATGTAATATGCCCCAGTATGGCAAATGTTTTCTTGAGTCCCTTATCCTTGGACAACATTCTGTCCGCTATTGGGCCTACACATGCTTTGTCACATGACTGCACTCGCCTAATGTTTCAACAACCCCTTTTCTTTACCTTTGACACCTGGTTGTGCATTTTTTGCTGTCCTGTTTATCATCTTCGTTACTATCAGTTTGCTTTTGTATTTCCAGTTTGGTATTCACTTTTTGCATTAACATGTTTATCCTTCTTTGTGTATTATCCCTTTGGAGTGGCATACTCCCTGTATGCACCACTGACCCGAATTGTGATGCTTGCATCTCAGACACTATAGACGGTACGACTAAAGCTTCCACCCTGCTATACAAATCCCATTACGAATGTGAAGGGAGTTACATATTTTTTCCCATAATTCCACGATACAGTGTATGTACCGACAACCATTACCTGTTTTGACTCTACTGAAGCCCCCGCCCAACAATGGATATAAGTCCACAAAGGAGACACTCCTCAAGGTCTAGTTATGACATCTGCTCTTTGACTCCCTACCGAAAGGTTGGTTTCCCTCATTTTTAAGTATGTCCCCTGTCCGCATCCTGGGATGTGACCTGTAGATGTGGTAATGATTTGGCTTGGCCATACACACCCTTATTCTTTAACTATCTGGTTTCTCTCTGGATCTTCCTTTTCTTATTTCTGTACTCTGTGGTTTCAGTGATAATTCATGGTTCAAGAGGGATATATATTCATATATATATTTTTGCCACATCAGCATATGTTACATAACATGCTGTACCTATAGTAATTACTTTGATGGTCTCTAATATCTCAATATCCTATTCCCTTTATACTCTGATTTCTCTGTAACCTTTTTGAACATTTCTTCCTGTAACACTTCCTCTCAGATTTTACCTGGAGTATGTTTACACCCTTTCACAAATATTTCCTGGTAGTTTTGTGGCCTTTGTGCTTATTCTGAGATTGATCTCCTTGTAGAAATTTACCCATTCTACCTGAGGCTTACTCTCACAGGGATGTGCAACTGTTCCTAATCCTACCTATGACCAGAACGTGCCTTATGTTTTTGTTTGTTGTTTTTCCTTCTCTTCCTTGTCCATTCCAATGGATTACCTCTTAATACTATCTCTGTACCTTTTAAGAATGATGTCCAACTGCTCTGCTAGGTTATCCCCCCCTGATTGCTATATTTGTGACACCCATGTGCAAAAGCACCGATCCTATCTCATGTAAAGTGCAGTGGATACTGGCCCACTCCATTGTTGCAACACAGTGCATTCATAGCCCTTACACAGTATTACACACTATAGCTATAGGCAAGTCCTCTTGTTTGTCTCAAACTTTTCTCAACTATACCATGAAAGCTCAAATGGTAAATTCTTATTGGCTCAGTATTGTAACCTATCAGAATAGCTCTTGGGGTTACAGAACTCCAATTTACATGTTAAATCATATTATAAGATTGCAAGCTGTTGTTGAAATAATTACTAATGAAACTGCTAAAGCACTGAGAATATTAGCCACTCAGCAAAAGGGTTTCCGGAATGCCATTTACCAGAATCATCTAGCATTAGATTACATACTAGCTGCAGAAGGAGGATTATGTGGTAAATTTAACCTCAGTAACTTGTCTTCAAATAGACGACTAGGGTGAAGTAATTGAAGAAATCACCCGCAACATGATATCAATTGCACATGTACCGGTGCAAACTTGGAAAGGACTTGATGCCAGTGATCCATTCGGATCCCTTGGCTCATGGTTCTCTAGTTTAGGTTCAGGATTCAAAATTCTAATTGGCTCCATGTGTACGATTGCCTTACTTGGGCTTGTAGTCTGCCTCTGCATCTGCCTACGAAGATGCCGCGATAAAGTCTCTGAAATGCTGATAACACAGACCAGCACTCGGATCATGCTCAATCAAGCTGAAACCTTGAACCTGATGCTCCTGGATTCTAACCATGACGCTGAACCATTCCCCACCACCTGTAATGACTATCTGTGAAAAATGAGCATATTGGTACTAAGACGGGTGAAGTCTCTAGCCAGTAAAGATTAGCCTTAACTAGGCGGGACAACCTAAGACAGGCGATATGCGACGCAGATAGGTGTGAAGGGTTCCTAGCCGTCACCCTTCAAAGGGGGGGGGATATAAGAATACTCAGCGCTGAATTACACCTAGTGGATTGATAGCACTAGGGATGTGAATCGTGTCCTCGATCGTCTTAACGATTGATTTCGGCTGGGAGGGGGAGGGAATCGTATTGTTGCCGTTTGGGGGGGTAAAATATCGTGAAAAATCGTTAAATCGAAAAACCGGCACATTAAAACCCCCTAAAACCCACCCCCGACCCTTTAAATTAAATCCCCCACCCTCCCGAACCCCCCCCAAATAACTTAAATAACCTGCGGGTCCAGCGGCGGTCCGGAACGGCAGCGGTCCGGAACGGGCTCCTGCTCCTGAATCTTGTCGTCTTCAGCCGGCGCCATTTTCCAAAATGGCGCCGAAAAATGGCGGCGGCCATAGACGAAAAAGATTGGACGGCAGGAGGTCCTTCCGGACCCCCGCTGGACTTTTGGCAAGTCTCGTGGGGGTCAGGAGGCCCCCCACAAGCTGGCCAAAAGTTCCTGGAGGTCCAGCGGGGGTCAGGGAGCGATTTCCCGCCGCGAATCGTTTTCGTACGGAAAATGGCGCCGGCAGGAGATCGACTGCAGGAGGTCGTTCAGCGAGGCGCCGGAACCCTCGCTGAACGACCTCCTGCAGTCGATCTCCTGCCGGCGCCATTTTCCGTACGAAAACGATTCGCGGCGGGAAATCGCTCCCTGACCCCCGCTGGACCTCCAGGAACTTTTGGCCAGCTTGTGGGGGGCCTCCTGACCCCCACGAGACTTGCCAAAAGTCCAGCGGGGGTCCGGAAGGACCTCCTGCCGTCCAATCTTTTTCGTCTATGGCCGCCGCCATTTTTCGGCGCCATTTTGGAAAATGGCGCCGGCTGAAGACGACAAGATTCAGGAGCAGGAGCCCGTTCCGGACCGCTGCCGTTCCGGACCGCCGCTGGACCCGCAGGTTATTTAAGTTATTGGGGGGGGGGGTTCGGGAGGGTGGGGGATTTAATTTAAAGGGTCGGGGGTGGGTTTTAGGGGGTTTTAGTGTGCCGGCTCACGATTCTAACGATTTATAACGATAAATCGTTAGAATCTGTATTGTATTGTGTTCCATAACGGTTTAAGACGATATTAAAATTATCGGACGATAATTTTAATCGTCCTAAAACGATTCACATCCCTAGATAGCACTATGAAACACTATGATAACTAAGCTTACCAGAGAATCAGCCAGCACGGATGACATCATTCTTGAGATAACGGAACTAACTTGGTCTTATTCTCGTCCATAGTGAGAGTACACGTACACATGCTAAAATGTATTGATTGGCTATAAGGTAAATGGGTTGGCTTTTGCAGACATTCTGTGATTGGCTAATGGAATCCCTTATATCTTCGAACACGCTCGTCAGATCTTCGAGCAGCAAGCTTAGAATTGTTTTTTCCACTTGTTTTGTGTTGCTTCTGCTCCTGGAGAAATCATGGTTTTCTCCATAAATAAAACCTCCTGCTTTTATGACCTATTTAGAACTGGTGTTTATTGGGTTAATCAGCAGGGGGTTGTGGCTTTTTTTTTTTTTTTTTTTTTTAACAACCTATGCTTATTTGTTTACCCAGACTATGTAATTCAGTCCTTGTTGGTTGTTGTCTGTATATAGATCCACTTTTCTTCATTCCCCCTGCCGTTGAAGCAGAGAGCTATGCTGAATATGCATTGAAAGTGAAGTATCAGGCTTATTTGGTTTGGGGTAGTAACCGCTGTAACAAGCAAGCTACTCCCCGCTTTTTTGTGAATGCAAATCCTTTTTTCCACATTTACTCTTGCCGTTGAAGCTTAGAGCAATGTTGGAATCACATTAACCGTGTGTATGTTTATTGAATAAGGGTATTATCTCCAGATAGTAGCCGGCATTCCCGCGAGCCACCCACTCTTCATTGACATCCTCTAGACCAGAGCTTTCCAAACTTTTCATGTTGGTGACACACTTTTTAGACAAACATAATTTCGGGACACAGTAATTAGTCTACAAGCAAACCGGAGGTTAAAGGTTAAATGAACGAAATGTATTTCGACAATTTATGTATGTTTCCTTAAATATATACATAATAAAATGTTTCACGACACAACATATCTTGTGAAAACCTTTCGTTTATATTAAAAATATATAATATTCCAAGATTAATGTTATTGTTATAATTTATGAGTAACAATAATAAAACAAAGTTATTGTGTTATTCAATTTACCTCTTTAATGAGATATATGAGCTTGATGGGATGAACACAGCTTTTGAATATTTGGTGTTAATAAAAAAGTCCAAAGGGTCTTCTGCATAATTTTAAAAAGCTGGCCATTCACACTATATAATTATTTGATAGCCTCATTCAACTAATTCTATATGGCTATGAGAGTGAAATCTGGAATTTATAGGAAGGGACAGAATGTCAATATAAATCCTGCACCTCCAGTTCTGTAACTCTGTGCATCCACTGAAATTCCCCCAAACAATGGAGCTTGGATGTTTCCCTTACAGCTCATCATACTAAAAGATATTTTCAAATGCTGGTGTCACCTCACAGTAACAGCAGCACAAACACGTTCCACTGCCAGGCACATTGTGAACTAAAATAAAACCTCGCAAAAAAGACACTCAAAATCTATACTGCAATCCCATTGTAACATAACAGTAATAACACCAAGGACTCAAACAACAATAACCCTACCTGTGAAAAAGCATGGGTAAATATTACACTGGGTCCTAGAATACCAATACACCACCTATTGAGGAAACAAAACAAACCCGATTGCTATAGATCCCTATGCTAGCAGAATCTCTCATCATGGTCACACACAGAGCAGAGACAGACCCTCACCAAATACAGAATACAAAATAAAGGAGCACAAATTAGACAAAAACTGAAATGGAAACTCCAAGAAGCCAGACTCTGTGTATTAACAATGGAAAAACAGAACCACCATTCCTCATAAAACAAACAAAATCAAGAAACATAAAGCATCAGTTATAATAGTAAAACCATACTAATAAAAGAATATTTTAAAACTATTGATAAATAGAATTTCTATTAATTAAAATCATATACATTTTTTACAATTTCCCAGAGGTTATCCTCTCACACAGACTCACATGTCCATTCTCTCTCACACATACACTGTCACATACATACACATTCATGTTCTTATACCCACCATAACCTCTCGCTCTCACAGACACTGACACACTCTCAGGCTCTAAGACACTCTCTTCCCCTCCACACACACCCCACACACAAACTCTTACTCCCCTGGATTTTCTCATACACACTCTCTCTGGCTCCCTCACATACACACAAACACACACACCCAGGCAAGTTCCCAATCATTCTCACACAAACACACACACCCAGGCAAGCTCCCATTCATTTTCACACCACTCCCTCACCATCCCCCAGGCAGGCACCCATCCATTCACACACATACACCCCCAGGCAGGCATCCATTCATACACATGCACACACTAAAGGCAGACCCCCTCTCTTTCTTTTGCCAGCAACCTCGGAGCCTCTCTCATTCCTCTGCTGCCACTGATGCCGCATGGCTATTGGGGAGGCGCTGATTGCTGCTATTGGCACTGAAGCCCATTCTGCTGCCTCCTCTGTGCAGGCCCTGTGGGTTTCCAGTTCCTCCATGTTGATCTCGTACATTGTGAGATCCGCATAGAGAAAGTGCTACTCTTGACATTAACAAAGATTACATGTGCCAATCAGTAAAAAGTAATTTATTTCTTTTTTTTTTTTTACCTTTGCTGTCTGATCTTAGTTTTCTAATTGGTTGGTCCCAGGCTTTTTTGTTCCACCTCCCCTTTCTTATTTTTTTGCCAATTCATTTCATATTGTCTTTTTTTCTATTTCTTTTCTCTCCATCTATCTTCTTCCCTCAACATACAGTCAGGTTCTCATTCTCACATGCTTTCTCTCTCTCACACACACACACAGGCTCTCACTCTCACATGCTCTCTCTCTCATACAATCATTCATACACAGTCTCTCTCTTGCACATGCTGTCTGACTCTCACACACCCAGGCTCTCTCTCACTCCCACATGCTGTCTTGCTCATGCACAGGCTCTCACTGTCACATGCTGTCTCTCTCTCACACACACACAGGCTCTCACATGCTGTCTCTGCAAACATTGAGATCCTCACTCCCACACCCAATCTCTCAACTCACACAGGCACCCAATCTCTCAATTCAGCTCATACAGGCACCCAATCTCTCAACTCAGCTCAGCTCATACAGGCACCCAATCTCTCAACTCAGCTCAGCTCATACAGGCACCCAATCTCTCAACTCAGCTAATACACGCACTCTACGGGCCCTCAGCCTCTCTCTTACCTCTGGGCTTCCTCTTCACGGGTCGCTGCAGGATTGGCTCTGCAGCGGCCCTGATCTTCTCGGGCCGATCCGATCCGCGGTGGGGGCCCTGCTACCGGGCCTCTTCTCGCCCGCTGCAACAACGCGGCTCCTCTTCTGCACGCGGCTGCTTCATCTCCTTCCTGCCCGTGTGGCTCCGGCAACATTTTTCTTCCGGGGCCGCGTGGGCAGGAAGGAAGCGGAGCACCTGCACGTTTAGACGTGCCCTTTTTCTTCGGGCCGTGGTGACATGAACTCACCACGGCCTTACCGATCTTCAGCACAACGATTCTTCGCTGCTCAGCCGCCAGTGGGATGAGCTCCACCGGCGGCCGCATTGGCTCCCACGTGCCAGTGTGTCACGTGCACCGGGCTTGCGCGACACACCGGCACACCTCAGGCGACACACCAAAGTGTCGCGACACACACTTTGGAAAGCTCTGCTCTAGACTTTATGGATCCACAGTGTTTATCCCATGCCCCTTTGAAGTCCTTCACAGTTCTGGTCTTCACCACTTCCTCCGGAAGGGCATTCCAGGCATCCACCACCCTCTCCGTGAAGAAATACTTCCTGACATTGGTTCTGAGTCTTCCTCCCTGGAGCTTCAAATCGTGACCCCTGGTTCTGCTGATTTTTTTCCCGACGGAAAAGGTTTGTCGTTGTCTTTGGATCATTAAAACTTTTCAAGGATCTGAAAGTCTGTAACATATCACCTCTGCTCCTCCTTTCCTCCAGGGTGTACATATTTAGATTCTTCAATCTCTCCTCATAAGTCATTTGATGAAGACCATCCACCTTTTTGGTCTCCCTTCTCTGGACCGCCTCCATCCTGTCTCTGTCTCTTCGGAGATACGGTCTCCAGAACTGAACACAGTACTCCAGGTGAGGCCTCACCAAGGACCTGTACAAGGGAATAATCACTTCCCTTTTCTTACTCGATATTCCTCTCTCTATGCAGCCCAGCATTCTTCTGGCTTTAGCTATCACCTTGTCACATTGTTTCGCCGACTTCACATCGTTAGTCGCCATCACCCCAAGGTCTCTCTCCTGCTCCGTGCACATCAGCCTTTCTCCCCCCATCGAATACAGTTCATTCGGATTTCCTTTCTCCATATGCATGACTGCACTTCTTGGCATTTAATCTCAGCTGCCATATCTTCGACCATTCTTCCAGCTTTCTTAAATCCCGTCTCATTCTCTCCACTCCTTCCAGCGTGTCCACTCTGTTGCTGATCTTAGTGTCATCCGCAAAAAGACAAACCTTACCTTCTATCCTGTCCGCAATGTCGCTCACAAAGATATTGAACAGGACCGGTCCCAACACCGATCCTTGCGGTACACCGCTTAAAACCGCTCTTTCTTCAGAGATATTTCCTCGTTTTGGACCAACCCACAGCATAAAAAGATGGTCCGTCACACAAAACGTGTTAGTAACTTCCAGATAGCGCAACAACGCCCGACAAACATCCAGCTTCCACAAGTCTTTAGGACATAGGGTCTGACCAGTCCAAAACGGGGAAATGACGGAAGCTCCACTGACTGATTCCCATGAAAAGCAGACACCACCTTTGGAAGAAAGGAAGGAACCGTCCGCAAGGACACACCAGAATCCGAAATTCTCAGAAACGGCTCCCTACAGGATAGAGCCTGGAGCTCAAATACCCTGCGAGCAGATGTGATAGCGATAAGGAAAATCACCTTTAACGTGAGATCCTTTATTGTAGCCTTTTTCAGAGGCTCAAAGGGCGCCGTACACAGAGCTGAGAGAACCAAGTTCAGATTCCAAGAAGGACAAGGGTGCCTGATCAGGGGACGTAAATGCTTTGCCCCCTTTAGGCAAGGAGCCACATCGGGGTGAGCAGCCAACACCATGCCTTGAATGAACCACGGAAACAACCAAGAGCTGCCACCTGAACCTCAGGGAACTACACGATAAGCCCTTGGCTAGTCCGGATTGTAAGAAACCTAAAATATCCGACACCGAAGACAGAGTAGGAACAATCACCCGGTCCACGTACCAAGATTCAAAGATTCTCCACATGCGCACACACACGAGGTTGGTGGATGTCTTGCGCGACTGGAGAAGTGTTGCCACCACAGCGTTCGAATACCCTTTGCTCCTCAGGTGGCGCATCTCAAAAGCCATGCCGCTAGACAAAAGCGATCGACCTCTTCCAAACACACGGGCCCTTGATGGATAAGGTCTGGGAGCAGTGGCAACCGCAGGGGACCCGCCACTGCCAGATTGACCAGGTCTGCAAACAAAGGCCATCTCGGCCACTCTGGAGCTACGAGGATGACTTCTGCCATGTATATCCCCACTCTCCTGAGCACTTTGCCTATCAGTGGCCAAGGAGGGAAGATGTACAGCAGCATGTCGGTCGGTCAGGGCAGAACCAGGACCTCTACCCCTGGTTCTGCTCCTGTTTCTCTGCGGCGACTGAAGAAATGCAGAGCCTTGGCATTCTGAAATGTTGCCATGAGATCCATGCGGGGTACGCCCCACATGTCGCATATGAGCTGGAAAGCTTCATCTGCAAGCTCCCGTTCACTGGGATTGAGGCGGTGCCGACTGAGAAGTCCGCCTGAACATTGTCGGCTCCTATGTGAGACGCTGCAATACTTACTAAATGCTTCTCTGCCCAGCTGATCAGCTGCCGGGCTTCCTTGGGCACTGGCTGGTTCTTGGTTCCCCCGTGGCGATTGATATAAGCCACTGTGGTCACATTGTCGGAAAGAATTCTGACTTCCCCTGGAGGAGAGGGCGGAACACTTGCAACGCTAACCACACTGCCCTGGTTTCCAGACAACTGATCGACCACTGAGATTCTTGCTGGGATCACTGTCCCTACACCGACTTCCTCAGGCAAACCACTGCCCAACCGGAAAGGCTGGCGTCCATGGTCACCACTGTCAAGTCGGGCACCTCCAGGGGAACTCCTCGGGATAAGTTGTTCGAGATCAGCCACCAATCGAGACTGGAGCGTGCCGTATCCGTAAGAGGGAGAGGTAAATTAAACTGTTTGGAGACTGGATTCCAACGCGAAAGCACCGCTGACTGTAAAGGATGCATATGAGCAAAGGCCCAGGGCACCAGCTCCAGGGTGGAAGTCATGGAGCAGAGAGCCCAAAAATAATCCTGCACTCTGAGGAGACTGCTGGCCAATAAGTCCCGCACTTGTCCTTGTAGCTTGACAATTCGGTCCGAAGTAAGGAACACTCTCCCCTGTTGAGTGTGGAACAGAGCTCCCAAAAACTCCAAAGACTGGGTGGGGACCAGTCGGCTCTTGGCCAAGTTGATCACCCAACCCAGTGATCACAGGAGTTGAAGCACTTTGCGAATTGCCAACTGGCCAAGTGACTCCGACTTTGCCCGAATTAGCCAGTCGTCCAGGTATGGATGCACCTGGAACCCCTCTCTGCGCAGATGAGCCACCACCACAACCATTACCTTGGTAAACATTTTGGGTGCGGTGGCAAGACTGAAGGACAAAGCTCGAAACTGAAAATGGCGACCCATCACAGAGAACCTCAGAAACTTCTGGTGGTTGGCCCGAATGCCTATGTGAAGCTATGCTTCCGTTAGGTCCAGTGATGCCAGAAACTCTCTTTTTCTTACCGAGGCAATGACTGACCATAAAGTCTCCATGCGAAAATGTGGCACCCTGAGGCAGCGGTTTACACGCTTCAAATCCAGAATGGGTCGGAAGGACCCCTTTTTTTGGGGGACTACAAAGTAAATGGAATAAGGCCCTTTTCGCTGCTCCGCCTGAGGAACCAGGGAGATGGCGCAGAGTTGCAGAATGCGTTGCAAGGTATCTTGTACTACTGCCTCTCGTTTCTCTTCGTAACTGTACAGGGAGACCAGAAACCACTCCGGAAGGTGGTGTGCAAAATCTAAAGCATAGCCTTGATTAAATCACAGTAAGGACCCACTGGTCCGACGTCACCTTGACCCATTCCTCGTAAAACAGGGACAATCTGCCCCCGACAGCTGGAACAGAGTAATGAGTTGGCGTCCCTTCATTGGGAAGGCTTGGCCCCAGATGCGGCCTGGGTAGCCCCAGTTCTGCCAAAGCGTTGGCCACGAAAGGGCTGAGACCAGGACTGTTGGCGACCAGATGCTTGCCGAAAGGAAGAAGCTGGAGCTCTGGACGGACGAAATCTCTGATTCCCTCTGAATCGAGACCGTGAAGAAAAAGGAGCCCCTCAACTTGGGCCTATCCTCTGGCAGTCGGTGAATCTTGTTCTCCCCCAGGGACTGAATCATATCCTCGAGGTCCTTGCCAAAAAGCAACTTACCCTTGAAAGACTATGACCCAGCTGAGCCTTGGAGGAAATATCCGCCGACCAGTTTCTTAACCACAGGAACTGACGAGCCGAGCCAACACCATGGATCTGGCTGAAGTCCGTAACAGATCATAAAGTGCATCCGCACTATAAGAGATCGAAGCTTCCAGATGCCCTGCTTGTTGTGCTTCTGCATTGGAAAGACCAGCATTAGCCGGTAACTGCTAAACCCAGCGAAGGCCTGCTCGTAAGGCAAAATTGCTGCACACAGCTGCCCGTACTCCCAGTGCCAAGACTTCAAAAGTTTTCTTGAGCTGCAGCGCCAACTTTCTGTTCTGCAGGTCCTTCAGGGCTGTAGCACCCGTAACCTGGATTGTGGTTTTTTTTTTTTTTTTTTTTTTTTTTTTAAGACTTGCCCAGCAGTGGTCCACGGTCCTGATCCGGCAGGGTGGGGTGAACCGGGCTCCCCGGTATCACACCCAGCGCTGCAAGCTTGGAACAAGAGGGCCCTCGACCCTGTAATGCAGCTGCCTCAATAACCAGCGGGGGATGGTCCCCTCAGGACTTTACAAACCCCCTGGGAGGCTCAGGACAGAAACTCTTTTTTTGGGGTTTTTTGTTTTTTTTTTAAATCAAAGTAAAAAGTTGTACAGACCTACAACTCTCAGAACTCACTACTCTAACTCCAATGAGCAATCAGCACAGACTGTAGGCCTTGCACCTCCACCATCTGCTGGAGACTGAGAAATACTGCCAGACTGTAGGTGTCACCATTCTATATAAGACGGAGTTTTGTTTTGAAAACTTCTCCTCTGTCTCCATCTGCTGGGGGGGGGGGGGGGGGGGCGCAAAACTCAGGAGTCTGGACTGATCCGGGTACATACAGGGAAAGGAAAATTATGTTCTTACCTGATAATTTTCGTTCCTGTAGTACCAAGGATCAGTCCAGACTGCTGGGTTATGCCTCCCCTCCAGCAGATGGAGTCAGAGAGAAAACTGAAAGCACCTCCTAGATATACTGGTGTGCCACCTGCCATCCTTCAGTATAATCGATATCAAAGCAGAAGAAAAGGTAACACAACTCCTCCGCCAAATTAGCCAATGATTAACTATGGCAACTGTCTAGATCAAGTAGTAAAATTCTGCAAAGTTAAACAATAACATTCTGCATAAAAAATGTGCAAACACTCCAAACACTAACCTTTCCTTCAATAAGTAACCAACCCCAAAATGAGATGAAATGGACAGCCACTTACCGTGTCCAAAGACCGGATAACAAAGGTTCGAGCAGACTCTCATGACACATAGAATCGGGCGGGCGTCTGGACTGATCCTTGGTACTACAGGAACGAAAATTATCAGGTAAGAACATAATTTTCCTTTCCCTGTACGTACCAGGATCAGTCCAGACTGCTGGGATGTACCCGAGCCGACTTAAATGGGGTGGGACCCAGAGAGTCCCGCTCGAATTACACTACTGCCAAAGGAATCAGCTGATGGCCCTCGAACATCGATCCGATAATGTCGAGCGAAGGTATGCAACGACTTCCACGTGGCCGCCCTGCAAATCTCCTGGCTAGAAACCAGCTGACTCTCCACCCATGAAGTCGCCTGAGAACGTAGTGAATGGGCCTTCAACCCTTCAGGAACCGCCTTACCACAACCAATGTACGTGGAGGCGATCGAGCCCTTCAACCAACGGGCGATAGTTGCTTTGGATGCCTGCAACCCCTTTTTGGGGCCCTGCCACAAAACAAAGGTGATCCAACCTTCTAAAGTCATTAGTGACCTCCGAATATTGCAAGAGCCCTCGATGAACATCTAAACGCTTCAACTCGGAACCCTGAGAAGACTTCAGTTCTGTCGCCGAGAAGGAAGGCAATTCCACTGACTAACATGAAAGGCCGATACTACCTTCGGCAAGAACGAAAGGACCGTACGCAACGACACACCGGACTCCGAAATACGCAAGAACGGTTCCCTGCACGAAAGTGCCTGTAGCTCCGATACCCGACGGGCGGACGCGATGGCCACTAGAAACACTGTCTTGAGTGTTAAATCCTTTATGGAGGCCCGCCTAAGAGGCTCAAAGGGGGCTGCGCTGAGGCCTTTGAGAACCAAGTTCAGATTCAATACTTGGATCCCGGAGAGTGGGAGCTCTCGACCAAGGCAATAAGTCTCATCACCAGGCGGTGGGGGACTCCGCACCTGGACAAGGGACTCTTAGTGGAGGACGCAAGTTCCGAACGCCACGCAAAAATCGGGCTACATCTGGGTGACACGCGAGAGAGAGCCCTTCAACCTTTCCCCTCAAACAACCCAGAGCCGCTACGTAGACCCTCAGAGAACTGTAAGCTAAACCCTTCTTCAAGCCATCCTGCAGAAACGTAAGTATATTACCTACCGAAGCCCGGCGTGGCGGAATTTTAGAGGCAGCGCACCAGGAGTCAAAGACTTTCCACACTCTGGCATAAGTAAGCGTGGTAGAGGGCCTTCGCGCGCGAAGCAGTGTGGAAATGACAGGTTCTGAATATCCTTTCTTCCTCAACTGCCTCCGCTCATAAGCCAAGCCGCCAAACAAAAGCGATCCGCCAGATCGAAAAATACGGGCCCCTGCCGAAAGAGGTTCGGAAGATGGCCCAGACACAAGGGCCCGTCCATCGCGAGATTGACCAGATCCGCAAACCATGGTCTTCTTGGCCACTCTGGAGCCACTAGAATCACTGGACCGCGATGGGATTCTATGCGTCTTAACACCTTGCCCACTAGGGGCCACGGAGGAAACACATAAAGTAGGTTGTGATGAGGTCATGGAAGCACTAGTGCATCTATCCCTTCCGATCCGTGTTCTCGCCTTCGGCTGAAGAAACGTGCTGCCTTGGCATTTAGCAGAGTCGCCATCAGGTCCAGGTGCGGAGTCCCCCACCGCCTGGTGATGAGACTTATTGCCTTGGTCGAGAGCTCCCACTCTCCGGGATCCAAGTATTGACGACTTAGATAATCTGCTTGAATGTTGTCTACGCCTGCAATGTGGGTGGCCGCTTTGCGGGATAGATAACGTTCCGCCCAGGTCATTAACAACGACGCTTCGACCGCCACTGGCCGACTTCTCGTGCCGCCCTGACGATTTATATATGCTACCGTGGTCGCGTTGTCCGATAGAACTCGAACCGCCCGACCTTGTACCATCGGAAGAAGGTGCCGCAAGGCTAGACTGACCGCTCTGGTCTCTAGACGGTTGATGGACCAAGAAGCCTGACGAAGAGTCCACGTTCCTTGTATCGCTCGTGATTGACAGACCGCTCCCCAGCCTGTCAGACTGGCATCCGTCGTCACTACAACCCACGGGGGGTGGGGGGGATCTAGGTCCACTCCCTGCAAGAGATGGTCCGGGATCAACCACCAAGCTAAGCTGGACCACGCCGGTTCCAACAGTGGCAACTGAACGCCGTAATCTCCGGATCTCTGGTCCCAGCGAGAAAGGAGAGCCTTTTGCAAAGGACGCATATGTGCAAAGGCCCACGGCACCATCTCCAGAGTAGAAACCATATGTCCAATGACTTGCAAATAATCCAAGGCCATAGGCAATGGGAGATCCAGTAGGTTCTGTACCTGAATCATCAGGTTCTCCAGTCTCTGCTGAGTCAGGAATACCTTGCCCATCAAGGTATTCCTTGATGGGCAAGGTATTAAAACACACTTGTTTTAATGTGAACCAGCATGATGGGACTGCGTTCTCGAATGCCGGTATATAAAAACCCTAAATAAATAAATAAATAAGGTAGTGAAACGTGCTCCCAAAAATTCCAAATGCTGATTCGGAACCAGCTGGCTCTTTGCAAAGTTGACTACCCAACCTAGCGATTGAAGTTGCTGTACTACCAACTGGACTGCCCCCGCCTGCACTCGTCCTCAGACTTTGCCCGGATGAGCCAATCGTCCAGGTAGGGATGCACCAGTATTCCTTGACACCGCAGAAAGGCTGCGACTACCACGAGAACCTTGGTAAACACTCTCGGAGCCGTGGCTAATCCGAATGGAAGGGCGCAAAACTGGAAGTGTTCCCCCAACACCATGAATCTCAGGTACCTCTGATGATGCTCCCTGATCCCAATGTGAAGATACGCCTCGGCTAGATCTAAAGAAGCCAAAAATTCTCCCTTGTGGACGGCCGCAATAACAGATCCGAGAGTCTCCATGCGAAATCGAGGAACGCGCAAGGCCTTGTTTACTCGTTTCAAATTCAAAATCGGCCGGAACGTACCTTCCTTCTTTGGGACCGCGAAGTAAATGGAATATCGGCCTGTCCTGGTCTCGTCCGGAGGAACGGGCAATATTGCCCCCAGGGTCCGTAACCGGTTCACAGTTTGGGCTATAACCAATTGTTTTTCCGGAGGACCGCAAGGAGATATCATAAAAAGATCCCGGAGGGGCTGAGCAAACTCCAACTCATAACCGTAACGAACAACGTCGAGGACCCACTGATCTGAAGTGACCTTGACCCATTCCTCCCAAAACAGGGACAACCGACCTCCAATGCGGGGGAAGGAGGAATGGGCCTGCGTGCCTTCATTGCGAAGGTTTCCCGGCGGGCAAGTTCTGCGAGGATCCCAAACTCTGCGGACGCCTGCCTCGAAAGGAAGGAGACCAAGGTTGAGACCTGGGACCCTGCTGTTTCTGGGGAAAGGGGCCGCCCCTTCCCATGCGAAACCGGCGTTGCCCTCTAAACCGGGACCGTACATTCCCGAAAGATCGAAACTGACGGGGCTTGTCCTCCGGTAACTTATACATCTTATTATCCCCCAAGTCTTTGATGAGTTGATACAACTCCTCACCAAACAACAACTTCCCCTTGAAGGGAAAGGAGGCTAGACGCGATTTAGAAGAGGCATCCGCCGACCAACGACGGAGCCAAAGTAAACGCCTAGCAGCGACCACTGATGACATAGTGCGGGCCGAAGTCCTCAACAAATCATACATGGCATCTGCCGTGTAAGCGACTGCCGCCTCCACACAGTTGGCCTGCTCCGCCTCGGCCGGCGGGAGGTCCTGCGTGGTAAGCAATTGTTGAACCCAGCGGAGAGTGGCTCTCTGAACCATACTGCTACACGCCGCTGCTCGGACTCCCAAGGCCGCTATCTCAAAAATGCGCTTCAAAAGAACCTCTAACTTTCGGTCTTGGAGATCTTTCAGGGCTACCCCTCCTGTGACGGGAATGGTAGTATGCTTAACCACAGCTGTGACCGCCGAATCCACTGAAGGGACCTTAAAAATCTCCAAAGAATCTGAGGGCAGGGGATATAACTTATTCATTGCCCTGCTAACGCGCAAAGATGCCTCCGGAACCTCCCATTCCTTAGATACGAGCTGTAACACCTTGGAATGTAAGGGAAAGGTTTGGGGGGGGGGGCCCTCAGATCCGCCATAGCTACGTCCCCTGTGGAAGTATCCGTCTCCTGTTGCGGTGCTGGGATTTCTAACTCCTTCAAAACATGAAGGATCAAAAAGTTAAGTTCGTCTTTGCCAAACAGACGCAAAACCTGGGGGTCATCCCCTTCGAGAGACCCCTGAGTGTCAGAGACCTCTGTCCCTGCGCCATCCGGAGAGCCCTGGGTGAGATCCGGGACCCCCGGACTACCTGCGCCCCCTAATGACTGAGCTCCGGCTTTGTCTGAGGCCCCAGCCTTCTCCTGAGCCCTAGACTTTCCCTGGACAGGAGACACCTTAGGAACCTTTGCGGGAGGGGGATCATCCGGCTCCCAACCTGCCTCTGCCTCTAAAAACGCTTGGTGCATCAAAAGCACAAATTTAGAAGAAAAGGGCACTCTCCTTTTTCTTGAGCCCCCCGCGGGCTGTTCCGAAGGGGGGCCCCCCCCTTCGGAACAGCCTTCGGAGAATTGGATGCTGTTCCAAAGGGGGGGCCCCCCCCCTTCGGAGAATTGGATGCTGTTCCGAAGGGGGGGCCCCCCCCTTCAGAACAGCCTTCGGAGAATTGGATGCTCCTCGAGCCCCCCGCTCGAGGAGCATCCAATTCTGAGCCACTGCACGGGCTTAAGGCAGGCGGTGACAGAGGAGAGGAGTCCTCATCCTCCGACGCAGAATCAGCAGGCTGCCGCGTGGCCAAGATGGCCGCCGGCTCCCTCTCACTAGGAGGCGGGGCTGACGATCGTGCGGCTGCCAGTCTCCCCAGCCGCGCCGAAGAAGAGCCAGAAGTGCCGCTGCGGGCAGCGCTCGGCCCCCGGAAGGGTCCCTCGCCCCTGGGAATACAGCGGGAGCAGAGACCCTCCCTGGAGAGTCGCGCCCCCACCCTTCCACAGGCCGTGCAGGCCGAAGACCACGGCATCGGGAGGCTGAAGGAAAAGCGCGCCAAAGGTAAGTTTCCTCCGAAAGCTGTAAAATCGCGCCAAAAGCAAGCTGCCTCAGAGAGCTGCAAAATCGCCGGGTGAAAACTTTCCACCCCTTCCGGAGTCCCTGGTCAGCGCGACTGGAAGCGCGGCAGGCTAGGGCTTAAAGCTAGATCACTGCCTGCCCCCAACAGGACTTACGTGTCCTTGATCTTCTCCTTTTAATGTGGTTTTTTTTTTTTAAATTTAAATAAAAGAAATCCCTCTTCAGATTAAAAAATCTGGAATGAATATACTTAGAGGGGGGGAGGGTGAATGGCCCACTGGTAAGCTCTCCCCCAAGACGAAAGGGACACACTAAATTCCAGCAAATGAGTGAGAGCAATGCTCTCAGCGCCTGCCTTAACGCTGCACCTAATAAATCAGAACAACCCCTAGGCAAAGATCTAGTAGACTTTTTTTTTTTGTTTTTTTTTAAACTAAAAAAGAGAATGAAACCAGTTGATCTAGACAGTATAGACAGTAAAGTAATAAATAACACCTGAAAGGATTTTAGTCAGGACAGACAGGACCGCAGTTTATGCCTCTCAATCTGCTGGAGTCAGAGGAAATACTGAAGGATGGCAGGTGGCACCCCAGTATATCTAGGGGGTGCGTTCAGTTTTCTCTCTGACTCCATCTGCTGGAGGGGAGGCATAACCCAGCAGTCTGGACTGATCCTGGTACGTACAGGGAACAGGTTTTATCAAACAAGTTTACAACCATTTCTCTGGTTTAGGAAAAACTGCTAACATTAAAGAACTTTAGACAAAAGTGTTATACAAAAACACAATTATTAATAGTTATAGCCTTGGTTCATGGAGTGTGAGACCAGAAAGGAGACCTAGGTGAAGTGGTTAAAAAAAAAAATAAAAAATATTCAGAACAGAAGCAGAAGTTGCACGGGAGGTCAAATATTGATGAACTGGGTGATAATGAGCCTATGACGATAGTTGTGCAGCACTCAGCTCTAAGCCACAAACTGTATTATTAGTCTCATTATAGAACACATTATCCTTTTCATATGCATTGTCACTTGGATAATGTTGAGCCTCAACGTAAAAACCACAAGTACACACAGTCTGTGACATCAGCACAAACTAAGGGCAAACAGCCAAAAATTACTGTCCAATCGCAAGCCTGCCTCATTTGTATATTCTCATCGATATTTATTCCCCCTGTTCCATGGGGAAAACCCCAGCATTCATGCACACACACATATGTGCAAAGCCACATATAGCAGTGAGGAAAACAACCATCAATGGTTTAGCAAGGAGCAGCACAGGTGGAACTGCTGGTAAGCAAGGCCAACCTGCGTCTAAATGTTAACACCATTTCCAACCTCTGTGTTCTTTAGCTTCTTCGCTTATAGCTGTCCTGTCCACGAAGGGACAGACTTCACAGGAACAGAGCCACACATTTCTTCCTTACATACACCTTGCGATCCTTAACTGTCATGGTTTCAGAACTGCCTTGGCACCTTCCACCAAGAAGGGGAGAGAGTGGGGGCTCTTCTCCTGCTAATGGAGAACCTGATTCTGCCTGCCCACCCAGCTAATAACCCATAACTTCCAGATCAATACCAGCGGCTCCTTTCTGGCTGCAATTACTCACTTTGCTCTTCACTGGCAGATGGCTGGTCCTCCTCTGAGCATGCTTGGCTTCTTTCTGGCCAGCTCTGTCTCCCAAACTCTTCCTTCCCCTCTGGCGAGTATGGCAGATGTCTCACATCAGACCTGCCTTCTTGCCGCTCTGTTCGGGATTCTTTTTTCCTGACATCTGGAAACAGAAAATTAAAGCAATAAGCACCAGAATGGGAAGATTTCTGGGAAAAGCAGTGAGGGAACATCCTAGTGGAACATCAGCATGTTCAACAATCTCCCTCACTGACAAGTAAGGGATGACCTAGTGATTCAGTGGCATGTACTATACACTGCCATGGAGAGAGCCCGTGTTCAGGACCTGAGCCCAGCCTCTGCTAGAGATGCTGTGAAGGCAGTGTTCACAACCCCTAGGGCGAGAGGAAATCTTGGCCATTGCTCACTGGTGACACCTAGTAGCCAGACTTGGATCCACAAGGGTATCAGTGTTTGTGGCCCTGAATGGGCAGAATTTGGAAGATATAAAATAAGAAATAGCAGTAGTGATTAAAAAAAAATGGAATGTTAGGAATTATTTGGAAAGGGATGCACTCATTGCTTTCTGCTTAATTACTAAAACCTGCTTCTCAGTGTCTCCCTCTGAACCTCTTATCTCCACTACAGCCTATTCACTATTCAGCTGCATGACTTTTTTTCTTTGGTGTCATTACTACATGTAACCAGTACATTTGCTCCCTATCTATGTCTGCAAATATTTCTACCTTCTCCTGCTCACCTACAAGTAAGAGCACTGAAAGGAGAGAAATACTTGCTGGTGGCTGCAGAGAATCGATAAGTACTGCTTTTGGAAATTTTTAGAACAAATGTTTTAGGGAGAATTAACTATAGGAAAATTAGTTTCTTACCTGATAATTTTCGTTCCTGTAGTACCAAGGATCAGTCCAGGACACCTGGGTTGTGTCTCCGCACCAGTAGATGGAGACAGACTAAAACTTGTGGGCGGAGCATATATGCCCCTGTGCCAGTCACAGCCCCTCAGTCATACGTAATGTCAAAGTAGACAAAAGCCAAAAGGCAACCATAGCTAACCATACAACTTGGTAGGGAAAAGAAAACCAACACCCCTACAGGAACCAGACTCCCCAACCGGGAGAGCGAATGGATCAGCGTACTGAAAAACACAATAATGAGCGGACTCTCCGTTACTATAACGCAACACTGCGGGCGGGATCCTGGACTGATCCTTGGTACTACAGGAACGAAAATTATCAGGTAAGAAACTAATTTTCCTTTCCCTGTACGTACCAGGATCAGTCCAGGACACCTGGGATGTACCAGAGCTAACTTACCGAGGGTGGGAAGCAGAGAGTCCCGCTCGGAGTACCCTCTCTCCAAAACCCCCAGCTTCAGTAGCCTGACATCCAACCGGCAATGTTTAATGAAGGTATGCAACGACTTCCAGGTATCCGCCCTGCAAAGCGTGTCGAATGAGCCCGAAGACCCACCGGCGGCGATTTTCCGCGCAGAATGTACGCAGAACCAATGGCGTCCTTGAGCCAACGGGCAATTGTCGTGCGGGACGCCGCAGCACCTTTCTTTGGACCCGAAGTTAACACAAACAGATGATCCGTCACCCGAAACGGATTAGTAACCTCCAGATAGCGAAGCCGGGACCTCCGCACATCTAGTTTTCTCAAGTCTTTTGTTTTCGGGTCCGAAGACTCCGCAACCGAGAAAGCGGGAAGTTCAATTGACTGATTCAAATGGAACGACGACACGACCTTAGGAAGGAAGGAGGTAACCGTCCGCAAGGAGACCACCGAATCGGAGATGCGCAAGAAGGTCTCCCTACAGGACAACGCCTGTAATTCTGAAAACACGACGGGCCGATGCAATCGCCACTAGGAATACGGTCTTCAAGGTGAAATCCTTGAGCGTAGAACGTTTCAGGGGCTCAAAACGGCACTGAGCATAAGGCTGAGAGTACCCAGTTGAGGTTCCAAGACGGGCAAGGGGGCCGCAACGGAGGACGGAGGTGCTTAGCCCCCCTAAGAAAGCGGGAGATATCCGGGTGGAGAGCCAGAGAGATCCCCCGGACCTTACCACGCAAACAGCCAAGCGCCGCCACTTGAACCCGAAGGGAATTACACGCTAAACCTTCGGCGAGCCCCGCCTGGAAAAAAAAGCCAGAATATCGGGAATAGAAGCGGAAGTGGGGTCTAGGCCCCACTCCATGCACCATTCCTCAAAAACTACCCAGACCCGAACATAAGCTAGGGACGTAGACTGTTTTCTGGATCTCAGCAACGTAGCAACGACCGCATCCGAATAGCCTTTTCTCTTCAACCGATACCTCTCAAAAACCATGCTGCGAGACAAAAGTGAGCCACATCCTCCAAACAGACGGGGCCCTGACGAAGGAACCCCGGGAATCCCTGTAGACGAAGGGGTGCGGCCACTGACAGCTGGACCAGGTCCGCAAACCACGGACGGCGTGGCCACTCCGGCGCCACCATGATCACATTGGATGGATGCAATTCTATGCGCCGTAGGATCTTTCCGATCATGGGCCACGGTGGGAACACATAGAGAAGCACATCCACCGGCCAGGGAAGCACCAACGCGTCGACTCCTTCTGCTCCCCTTTCGCGACGTCGACTGTAAAATCGCGGAGCCTTCGCGTCGTGCCAGGTGGCCATCAGATCCATGTGGGGCATTCCCCAAGTCCGGCGAATGAAGAGAAACGCCTCGTCCGCCAACTCCCACTCTCCGGGATCCAAGCGGTGACGACTGAGAAAATCCGCCTGGACGTTGTCGATTCCCACTATGTGGGAAGCCACGAGATGGCTGAGATGCCGTTCTGCCCAGAGCATCAAGAGCCGCGCCTCCTCCGCCACTAGAGGACTTCTTGTCCCTCCCTGGCGATTGATGTAAGCCACGGTGGTAGCGTTGTCCGACCATACCCGGACCGCCTGTCCGCGCACGAGGGGTAGAAAAGCTTGCAGCGCCAGACGGACCGCTCTGGTCTCCAGCCGGTTGATAGACCACCGGGTCTGCGACTCTGACCACAGACCCTGAACCGACTTCCAGCTCAGGCTGGATCGCGCCTGCCCCTCGAGAGGTAGAGGTAGATAGAAATCCTCGGAAACCGGTTTCCAGCGGGAAAGCAATGAGGACTGCAGCGGCCATAGATGAGCGAACGCCCAAGGGACTAACGCCAGCTTGGATGCCATAGACCCCAGAACCGTCAGGTAATCGCAGACTCGTGGCCGGTGTAGCGACAAAAAACGTAGCACCTGAGACTGCAGTTTGCATATCCGGTCCTGCGAGAGAATCACACTGCCTCGCTACGTGTCGAACAGGGCTCCAAGATATTCCAAGGACTGAGAGGGTTCGAGATAACTCTTGTTGAAGTTGACCACCCAGCCCAGGGACTGCAAGAGCTGTAACACCCTGGCCACCGCCTGCCGACACAGACTCTGAGACTTCGCCCGGCTCAGCCAATCGTCGAGGTAAGGGTGAACCAGCAGGCCTTCCCGCCGCAACTGCGCCGCCACGACCACCATCACTTTCGTGAATGTCCGAGGCGCTGTCGCCAGGCCGAACGGAAGCGCCCGGAACTGAAAGTGCCTGCCCAGAATGCCAAACCTCAGAAACCGCTGAAACGCTGGTTGAATTTCCACATGAAGGTATGCTTCTGTGAGATCTAGGGACGCCAGGAATTCGCCGGGACGCACTGACGCGATCACTGACCGAATGGTCTCCATTTTGAAGTGAGGGACTCGAAGGCATCTGTTGACTCCTTACAGATCCAGAATTGGGCGGAAAGTGCCGTCTCTCTTGGGGACTAAGAAGTAAATGGAGTACCGGCCCTTGCCGTACTGAGCGGCCGGAACCGGCGAGATGGCTCCCAGTCTTTCTAGTCTTTGGATGGTATCTAGCACCGCCGCCTTCTTCTTGGGATCCTTGCAGGGTGAGACCAGGAATTTGTCCGTTGGGATGCGAGCCAAATCTAACTCGTAGCCATGTTTTATCACGTCGAGGACCCATTGATCCGATGTCACGCTGGCCCATTCCTCGAGGAATAAGGATAGACGCGTCCCCACGTTTGGAACAGCGTGCCGAGGACGCGACGAGGGATGGGCCGGCCGAACTTCATTGCGAAGGCTTGGACCCCGCACCCGACGGGGCCCCTCCTTGCCGGCCAAAACGTTTGCCCCGAAAGGACTGCTGCCACTGGGTGTACCGAGAGGAAGACGGCCTAGGGTCCAGAGGATCTTTGTGGCCTAGACTTCCTGGGCCCCCTGAACCGGGCTCTGCCTGAAAAGGAAAATCTCGACCGGGTCCTATCCTCCGGCAGCTTAAACGCTCGGTTCTCCCCCAGGTAAACCATCAAATCGTCCAACTCCTTGCCGAACAGCAATGTCCCCTTAAAAGGCAAAGCCCCGAGGTGAGCCTTGGAAGAGCCATCCGCTGCCCAATTGCGCAGCCAAAGGAGACGACGTGCCGACACCGCTGCCACCATGGACCTAGCTGAGGTGCGCAAAAGATCATGGAATGCATCCGCGCCATAGGCAATGGCCGCCTCCAATCTGTCAGCTTGGGAAGCCTCCTCTGAAGAGAGACCCGCATTCGCCTGCAGGACTTGAGTCCAGCGCAGACTAGCACGCATAGCAAAATTTGTGCAACTGGCGGCACGCACCCCTAGGGCAGAAACCTCAAAAATATTTTGAGTTGAACCTCCAACGTACGGTCTTGAATATCCCGGAGGGCTGTCGCTCCCGTGACCGGGATGGTAGACCTCTTCGTGACAGCTGACACTGCCGAATCCACCTTTGGGAGTCGGAGGAGCTCTAGCGCGTCCTCCGGCAAAAGGTAAAGTTTGTCCATGGCCTTGCTGACCTTCAGACCTAACTCCGGAGTATCCCATTCCTTGAAGAGGATATCCGTGGACGAAAAAATGAAAAAACGACCGCCGGCCCTGTGAACCCAATCAGAACAGGATCCATATTTGCCTCCTGGCGGACCACCACCGGAGGAGCCTCAATCCCCAGCTCCTGGAGAATGGCCGGAATGAGTGGCGACAGTTCCTCTCTGCGGAACAGACGCACCACCTTGGGGTCATCCCCGTCGACGGCCTGCGCTCCTTTACCTGTACTGGGCTGCGCCGAGCCATCTGCTGCTGCCGTCCCGGCCCCAGGCAGGGGCTCCTCGGAGGCCTCTGTGTCCGCCCCGGAGGTATCCTCGGAATCCGAGTTCTGCGGCACCCCTCGGGGAAGCCGTTTGCCCCAGGCCGCTCTCTGGGTGGTCTTCGCCACCCTCCTTGCCATCTTCTTCTGCGGCGGGGACCGGTGGACCCTTGAACGCGAGGCGTCCCCCCGTCTGCGCTTGCTGCGCTTATAACGGCGCAGCAAAAGCGCCAAATCTTCAGAAAACTTGCCCGAATCCGTTGCGTCGCTTTCCGAATGCCCCCGGGACTGGGGCCCCTCTGAAGGGACCTCCACCGCTGCACCCCGCTGCGGGGAAAGCGTAGGAGGTAAAACCGAGGCCCCCACCGTTTCCCGCGAAGCTACCCGGCCGGTAGACAAAATGGCCGCCATTCCCGCGCTGACCAGGAACGGGTCAGGAGCCTATCAGGGGGACCCCCCCCTTGCGACGGCGATCCCGGGAACGGGCCCCCCGAGGAGCCGCCGACGATCCCTCGTCTCCCGGGACGCAGGCCGAGCAAAGCCCGTCCCGGGAGAGACGTGCGCGCGCCGAGTCGCAGGCCCTGCACTGCGAGCCGCGCGGCCCTGCAAAAAACCGCGGGAAACCAAAGACGCGCCGAAAAGCACTGAGGGACGCCGAATAAACACAAAAATTCAACGCGGCGAAAATCGGCGACCTCCCCCCTGCCGAAGACGCCCCCCCTCGAGCGGAACGGAGCGCAACGCCAGGGAACGGAGAGCCGACTGAAAACAAAAGTAAAAACACTTTTTTTTTTTTTTTTTTTTTTTTTTTAAATAAGAAAAAAAAAACGCTGTCCCAGGTGCTGAAAAGCCCTATGTCCTGCAGGGGTGAGTGAACCGGGCTCCCCGGTGTCACCCCTGACGCTGCTACTAGTCCAGCCGGGTCCTCAACCCTAGCAGCGGCCTCAACCTGGGGAGGGTAGTCCCCTCAGGACCTCTCAACTCCCCAGGGAGGCAGGGCAACTGGGACTAGAATTAAACAAGATTAAATAAAACCTAATTTGAAGAAAAAAACCAAGTTAGGCCTAATAAAATCAACCACAAAAGCGAACCTGACTAACCAACAGAATCAGGCCCGACAGGGCTGTGACCAGACCTGCACCACCTACTGGAGACAGAGTAAGACTGAGGGGCTGTGACTGGCACAGGGGCATATATGCTCCGCCCACAAGTTTTAGTCTGTCTCCATCTACTGGTGCGGAGACACAACCCAGGTGTCCTGGACTGATCCTGGTACGTACAGGGAATGGGGTATATTTTATATTGTGTTTTTATGTCTGTATTAAATAGCTAGTCAGAAGCAGGCAAAAGCCAGGAGTTTTGTGTGTTTGTATGAAGTTTACCCACCGGTGAGTGTTATAGGCGTGTACCCGGTGCAAAGAGCTTCTGTCTTTCAGAGAACAAGTCCGATCTCTGGACACAAGAGTAGCAGACCTGGAGTAGCTGAGGCAGACAAAGAGGTATGCAGATGAGACCTTCAGGGACATAGTAGCCAAGTCCCTGAAGTACTTGAGTTTGGCAACCCTGGTGCTGCCTTGGAGGAGAAAGATCTCCTGGTTGAAGAACATTAAACTGGTGCAGCAGGAACCTGCTCTCCAGGTGATGCAATGTCCTCTCCACCCGAGGTTGTCTCCCCCAGGGCTACTGCCCAGGAGGGAAGGGTTAGGTCGGCCGTCATAGCTGGTGACTCGATTATTAAGAATGTAGCTAGCAGGATGGCTGGTGGGTGTGAGGATCGCCTGGAAACATGTCTACTTGGTGCAAAGGTGGCAGACCTCACGCGGCACCTAGATTGGATTTTAGACAGTGATGGGGAGGAGCCGACTGTCGTGGTACATGTGGGAGGGAAGTTCTGGAAGCCAAATTTAGGCTCTTAGATAGAAAGCTGAAAACCAGACCCTCCAGAGTAGCATTCTCTGAAATGCTACCTGTTCCACGTGCAGGTCCCCAGAGGCAGGCAGAGCTCCGGAGTCTCAATGCATGGATGAGACGATGGTGCAGGGAAGAGGGATTCAGTTTTGTAAGGATCTGGGGAACCTTTTGGGGAAAGGGGAGTCTTTTCCAAAGGGATGGGCTCCACCTTAACCAGAGTGGAGCCAGGTTGCTGGCACTAACCTTTAAAAAGGAGATAGAACAGCTTTTAAACTAGAATAAAGGGGAAAGCCAATAGTCGCTCAGCATTGCATGGTTCAGAGGAAAGTATCTTTGAAGGATACTAATGAAGAATTAGGGCATAAAAGAATCACCTGAGCTAAAGATTTCCAAATTATCTCTAACAACTGAAAAGCAGGTTGTTAATACAAACAAAACACACACTTTGAGGCAAAAACTCATAATAAAAGCCTTTTAAAATATATCCAAAGCAAGAAACCTGTGAGGGAGTCGATTGGACCATTAGATGACAGAGGGGTTAAAGGGGTTCTTAGGGAAGATAAGGCTATTGCAGAAAGACTAAATTAATTCTTTGTCTCCATGTTTACTAATGAGGATGTTGGGGAGATAACCGTTCCAGAGATGGTTTTCAGGTGTGATGAGTCAGACGAACTGAATGAAATCACTGTGAACCTGGAAGATGTAGTAGGCCAGATTGACAAACTAAAGAGCAGCAAATCACCTGAACCGGATGGTATGCATCCTAGGGTACTGAAGGAACTAAAAATGAAATTTCTGATCTATTAGTTAAAATTTGTAACCTATCATTAAAATCATCCATTGTACCTGAAGACTGGAGGGTGGCCAATGTAACCCCAATATTTAAAAAAGGCTCCAGGGGCGATCCGGGTAACTATAGACCAGTGAGCCTAACTTCAGTGCCGGGAAAAATAGTGGAAACTATTTTGAAGATCAGAATTGTAGAGCATATAGAAATACATGATTTAATGGAACATAGTCAACATGGATTTACCCAAGGGAAGCCTTCCCTAACAAATCTGCTTCATTTTTTTTTGAAGGGGTTAATAAACATGTGGATAAAGGTGAACCGGTAGATATAGTGTATTTGGATTTTCAGAAGGCGTTTGACAAAGTCCCACATGAGAGGCTTCTACGAAAACTAAAAAAATCATGGGATAGGAGGCGATGTCCTTTCATGGATTACAAACTGGTTAAAAGACAGGAAACAGAGTAGGATTAAATGGTCAATTTTCTCAATGCAAAAGGGTAAACAGTGTGCCTCAGGGATTTGTACTTGGACTGGTGCTTTTCAATATATATATATATATATATATATATATGAATGATCTGGAAAGGAATACGAAGAGTGAGGTTATCAAATTTGCGGTTGATACAAAATTATTCAGAGTAGTTAAATCACAAGCAGACTGTGATACATTACAGGAGGACCTTACAAGACTGGAAGATAGGGCATCCAAATGGGAGATGAAATTTAATGTGGACAAGTGCAAGGTGTTGTATATAGGGAAAAATAACCCTTGCTGTAGTTACACGATGTTAGCTCCTAATATGGAACCTACCACCCAGGAAAAAGATCTAGGCATCATAGTGGATAATGCTTTAAAATCGTTGGCTCAGTGTGCTGCAGCAGTCAAAAAAGCAAACAGAATGTTAGGAATTATTAGGAAGGGAATGGTTAATAAAACGGAAAATGTCATAATGCCTCTATATCACTCCATGGTGAGACCACACCTTGAATACTATGTACAATTCTGGTCGCCACATATCAAGAAAGATATAGTTGTGATGGAGAAGGTACAGAGAAGGGCAACCAAAATGATAAAGGGGATGGAACAGCTCCCCTATGAGGAAAGGCTGAAGAGTTTAGGGCTGTTCAGCTTGAAGAGACAGCTGAAGGGGGATATGATAGAGGTCTTTAAGATCATGAGAGGTCTTGAACAAGTAGATGTGACTCGGTTATTTACACTTTTGAATAATAGGAGGACTAGGGGGCATTCCATGAAGTTAGCAAATCTCACATTTAAGATTAATCGGAGAAAATTCTTTTTCACTCAATGCAAAATAAAGCTCTGGCATTTGTTGCTAGAGGATGTGGTTAGTGCAGTTAGTGTAGCTGGGTTCAAAAAAGGTTTGGATAAGTTCTTGGAGGAGAAGTCCATTAATGGCTATTAATCAAGTTGACTTAGGGAATAGCCACTGCTATTAATTGCATCAGTAGCATGGGACCTTCTTAGTGTTTGGATAATTGCCAAGTTCTTGTGGCCTGGTTTGGCCTCTGTTGGAAACAGGATGCTGGGCTTGATGGACCCTTGCTCTGACCCAGCATGTCAATTTCTTATGTTCTTATGAAATGTCTGTATGCTAATGCCAAGAGTCTAAGAAGTAAGATGGGACAGTTAGCGTGTATAGAAGTGAATGACAGACTTAATTGGCATTTCAGAGACATGGTGGAAGGAGGATAACCAATGCTTCTGCTGGGAGACTCAATCATCAGAGGAACCAATTTGGGAGCACATTTTGATAGCAACAAC
This sequence comes from Rhinatrema bivittatum, assembly GCF_901001135.1. Lineage (NCBI taxonomy): Eukaryota > Metazoa > Chordata > Amphibia > Gymnophiona > Rhinatrematidae > Rhinatrema > Rhinatrema bivittatum. The sequence goes on from NC_042615.1 coordinate 820,435,671, forward strand.
AGATAAATGCCTTCCAGGATCCTCAGCTAGTAGAAATGCAAACCAGATAGTCCAAGTCATTGAAGATGAAAATAAGAACTTTGATATCAGTGTTGTCATCCATCTGCAGATCAATGACCTCAATAGAAATGGTATCCTTGAAATACAAAAAGATTTCCAACATCTAGGCAAGATAAAACACATTGCAAAGACTATTGCCTTTTCGGAATATTACCTGTTCATGGAAAGGAAAATGAGAAGTTAAGTCATATAATTTCAATTCCTGGCTCAAAACCTGGTGTACAGACAGCGGTTTTGGATACATTGGAGGCTGGGGTCATGTATGGAGCAGTAAAAGGCTTTATGGCAAGGATGGCCTACATTTGTCTATAACAGGAAGGAGGATGCTAAGTGAGAAATTCAGATCATATATTAATCAGACATTTAAACTAAAGAAGGGGGGTGGCAGGAGATGGCCAATGTAATTGGCATGTCACCCCAAGCAATACAGGAAGTGAGAGGAGAAAACAAAAATCAATCAGCTCAAAAAAGCAGTAAAGGTGCCTTGGAGGTGCAACAAATCAAGGGAGAAAAATTGGAAAGCGATGACTACAAATGCTCAGTTTGGGCAATAAAATCACAGACCTGGAGGCAGACTTGGACACTGTTGCAGTTACAGAGACCTGGTTCACAGACTCATGATTGATATACAGCCATACCAGGCTATAACCTGTTAAGGAAGGACGGCAAGGTCAGAAAACAGGGAAGAATAGCTCTTTATGTCAAAAACAATATCCAAAAAACTGAATTACAAGGAATGAGGGGTAAAGAAGAAGCATTATGGGCCGTCCTAAAAAAAAAAAAAAAAAAGATGGTGCATCCATTGTTACTGGAGTAGTTTACAGCCCTCCAACTTAAATGGAAGATCTAGACACAGATCTGGTCAAAGACATCCAAAAGGTGGAAAAAGAAGGGAAAGTGTTGATTGTTGGAGATTTTAATCTGCTGGATTTAGACTGGAGAATCTCTTCTGTGGAATATACCAGAAGAAGAGAGATAGTGGAGGCACTGCAAGGGGCTCTGTTCAAACAAATGGTAATGGAACCCACGAGGGAGAGAGTTATACTCAACTTGGTGCTCACTAACAGGAAAAATGCTTAATTTCTGGGTGGGTGCCCACCTCAGCAGCACTGATCAAACAGTATGGTTTGATACTGTAAATAGGATACGGAGAAGTCACACAAAGACCTGGGTTCTGAATTGCAAAAATACGGTCTTTGTCGAAATGGGGACGTACCTGGAGGTAAAACTAGAAGGCTAGGAAAAAATGGGAAAAGTGGAAAAACAGTGGCCAAACTAAAAGGAGCAATTACAAAGGCAACAAATCTATGTGTTAGAAAAGTAAACAAAAGTAAGAGAAATAAAAAAATGATCTGGTTCTCAAAGAAGGTGGCTGATAAAAGCAAAAAGAACAGCGTTCAAAAAATATAAAGGATCCCAAAAAGAGGAACACAGGGAAGAATATCAGGCGAAACTGAGGGAGGCAAAGAAAGAAATCAAGAAAGCTAAAAATCAGGCAGAAAAAAGGATTGCCAAAGAGGTAACAAAACATTTTTAAGATATATCAGAGAAAAGAGAAAGGTCCAAAGTGGTATAGTAAAATCGAAAGGTGACAGAGACAAACAAATGGCTGAAATACTAAAAAATACTTCAGTTCGGTTTTCACTAGAGACAACCCTGGAGAAGGACCATCGCTAGTTAACAAGACTGTGGATGGGGGTGGAGTAGATGAAACTCCATTTACAGAAGAGAATGAATGGGAAGAGCTGGAGAAACTGAAAGTGGACAAGGCCATGGAGGTCGGATGAGGTACATCCCAGGATACTGAGGGAGCTCAGAGATGTGCTGGCAGATCTGCTGTGACACCTGTTCAATAGATCCCTTGAAACGGGAGTGATGCCACAAGATTGGAGAAGAGCGGTGGTGGTCCCGCTTCACAAGAGTGGGATCAGAGAGGAGGCTGGAAAGTATAGGCCGGTTAGCCTCACCTCGGTGGTGGTGGGAAAATTAATGGAAACTCTGCTGAAGGAAAGGATAGTGTATTATCTACAATCCGGTGGGTTGCTCAATCTAAGGGCCTGACAGACATATCTGATTTTTTTGATTGGGTGACTAGAGAATTGGAGCAGGGAAGAGCGCTCTATGGGGCAGATTTTATAAATCTGTGCACACACGTGCTTTTGTTCGCACACTAGGCACGAACAAGAGTACACGGAATTTCAATAGATATGCGCGTATCCATTAAAATCTGGGGTCGGCGTGCAAGGCTGCCCAAAATCGGCAGCCTGCCTCCTTTCCCTCCCCCCACCTTCCCCTACCTAACCCCCCCCGGCCCTATCTAAATCCCCCCTACCTCTATCATGAAAGTTACGCCTGCTCGAAGCAGGCGTAACATTGCGCGTGCTGGGCCGGCTGCTGCGCTCCAGGGTCCGGTTCGGAGGCCACGGCCACGCCCCCGGAACACCCCCAGGCCGAAACCACGCCCGGCCCAAAACCATGCCCGTGGTGCCGACCCCAGATGACGCGCTAATGCGTCACACCCCCTTGACACGCCCCCCCAAAGCGCGTCCCGGAAGCCTATGCAACATAGGCTCGGTGCGCGCAGGGGGTGTTTGGGCCATGTTTTCGGGGGGTACGCACGTACCCCTTTGAAAATCTGGCCCAATGTGATTTACTTGGATTTTAGTAAAGCTTTTGATACGGTCCCACATAGAAGACTCATGAATAAAATGAGAAGCTTGGGAATGAGTGCTAAAGTAGTGCGTGGATTACAAACTGATTGACATCAGAAGACAGCATGATGCTAAATGGAACCTACTGTGACGAGAGAACAGCATTAAGTGGAGTGCCACAGGGATCGGTGTTGGGACCAGTTCTGTTCAGTATCTTTCTGAGCATCATTGCGGAAGTGATAGAAGGTTAAGTTGGTCTATTTGGAGACGATACTAAGATCTGCAACAGAGTGGACATGCCAGAAGTAGAGAACGAGACGCAATTTAAGGAAGCTTGAACAGTGGTCGAATACATAGCAGCTGGGATTCAATGACAAGACGTGCAAGAGCATTGCATCTGGGGTATGGTAATCCAAAAGAGTTGTATGTGATGGTGGGTGAAGGACTGTTGTGCACGGAGCAAGAGAGACACTTTGGGGTGATAGTGTCTAGCAATCTGAAGGCAGTGAAGCAATGCGACAAGGCGATAGCTAAAGCCAAATGAATGCTGGGCTGCATAGAGAGAGGAATAACCCGTAAGAAAAAGGAGGTGATAATCCCCTTGTACTGCCTTGATGACACCTCACCTGGAGTACTGTGTTCAGTTTTGAAGACCTTATCTCAAAAGGGACAGAAACAAGATGGAGGCGACCCAGAGAAGGACGATCAAAATGGTGGGGGTCTCCATCAAATGACTTATGAGGAGAAATTGAAGGATCTAAATATGTATACCATGGAGGAGAGTAGGTGCAGGGGAGATATGATAAAGACCTTCAGATTCCTGAAAGGTTTTAATGATGCACAATCAACAACAACAAACCTTTTCTGTTGGAAAGAAATCAGTAGAGCTAGGGGTCACTAAATGAAACTCCAGGGAGTATGACTCAGAATCAATGTCAGGAAATATGTCTTCATGGAGAGGGTGGTGGTTGCCTGGAATGCCCTTCCAGAGGTGGTGGTGAAGACAACAGTAAAAAATTTCAAAGGGGCATGGGAAAAACACTGTGGATTCCTAAAGGCTAGAGGTTGGGAATGAAGAAAATAGTGCAAGGGGGTAACTTGCTGGTGTAGTGGTTGCTACCCTTAACCAATAAGCCTTCATACTGTTGATGGAATGCCAACATTGCTCTCTACTTCAACAGCAAGAGGTAAAGGGGTATTGGACGGTAACTTATATGGAGCGGTAGATATTACCATAAGCTTGCTGGGCAGACTGGATGGACAATTTGGTCCTTTTCTGCCATTTCTGTTGGGCAGTGCTATACCTGAATACACATTATACTGCAATAAGAGAGGAGCAACATGGTGGCGGGGTGGCGCTTTATGTCTGGGATGGCATAGAGTGCAACAGGATAAAGATCCTGCAAGAGACTAAATGTACAATCAAATCTTTATGGGTAGAAATCTCTTGAATGTTGGGGAAGAGTATAGTGATAGGAGTATACTACCATCCACCTGGCCAAAATGATGAGATGGACAGTGAAATGGTAAGAGATATTAGGGAAGTTAATCAAATTGGTAGTACAGTAATAGTGGGAGATTTCAATTTCCCCAATATTTACTGGGTAAATGTAACAGAGGAATGCTAGAGAGATAAAGTTCCTGGATGGAATACATGACAGTTTTATGGGGCAAATGGTTCAGGAACAGACAAGAGACGAAGCAATTCTAGATCAAATTCTCAGTGGAGCACAGATTTGCTGAGAGAGATAACTGTGGTTGGACCGCTTAGCAATAGTGATCAATTGATCAAATTTGAATTAATGACTGGAAGGGTGCCCTAAGTAAATCCACGGCTCTAGCACTAAACCTTCAAAAGGGAAACTGATAAAATGAGAAAAATAGTTTTAAAAAACCTGAAAGGTGTAGCTAAAAAGGTTAAGAGTGCCCAACAGACATGGACATTGTTAAAAAATATCTTAGAAGCGCAGTCCAGATGTATTCCATGCATTAAGAAAGGTGGAAGGAAGGCCAAACTATTGCTGGCATAGTTAAAAAGTGAGGTGAAAGAGGCTAATTAGCCAAAAGATATTCATTCAAAAATTGGAAGTAGGATCAATCAGAAGAAAATAAGATAAAGCATAAGCATTGGCAAGTTAAATGTAAGTCACTAAGACAGGCTAAGAGAGAATTTGAAAAGAAGAAAAAAAAATGATAAAACCTTTAAAAAATATATTTAAAGCAGAAAGCCTGCAAGAGAGTCGGTTGGACCATTAGATGATACAGGGGGTTAAAACAGGCACTTAAGGAAGATAAGGCCATTGCGGAAATACTAAATGAATTCTTTGCTTCTGTGTTTACTGAAGAGGATGTTGGGAAGATACCTGTTCCAGAGACAGTTTTCAAGGGTGACGATTCAAATGAACTGAACCAAATCACGGTGAGACTGGAAGATGTAGTAGGCCAGACTGACAAACTGAAGAGTAGTAAATCACCTGGACTGGATGGTATACACCCCAGGGTTCTGAAAGAACTAAAAAATAAAATTTCAGACCTATTACAATTAATTATAACCTATCATTAAAATCATCCATTATTTATTTATTTATTTATTTATTTTATTTAACAGTTTTATATACCGAAATTCTTGTAAGGGTTTACAAATCAGTTCGGTTTACATTGAACAGAAAAACAGTGCTTCGGTAAATGAAAGCAATTACATAGAACATTAACAGAGCTTCGAATGTGAACAATTACAAAGAACTAATAATAAATATCTTATTAACCAACAAACAAGCAGAACAACATTTAACATTTGTACAGAAAACAGTGTATCATAACAGTGTATAATATCTGAAGACTGGAAGATGGCCAGTTTAACTTTGATATTTAAAAAGGGCTCCAGGGGCAAACCAGGAAACTATATTCCTGCAAAGGTTAAAAGTGTTCAACAGAATAAATTTAAAAAAAAAAAAAAAAAGTGTTCAACAGGCTTGGACATTGTTTAAAAATGCAATCCTAGAGGCGCAGTCCATATGTATTCCACGCATTAAGAAAGGTGGAAGGAAGGAAAAACGATTACCATCATAGTTAAAAGGTGAGGTGAAAGAGGCTATTTTAGCCAAAAAAAATCCTTCAAAAATTGGAAGAAGGATCCATCTGAAGAAAATAGGATAAAACATAAGCATTGTCAAGTTAAGTGTAAAACATTGATAAGACAGGCGAAGAGAGAATTTGAAATGAAGATTGGCCATAGAAGCAAAAACTCATAATAAGAACTTTTTAAAATATATCCAAAGCAAGAAACCTGTGAGGGAGTCGGTTGGACCATTAGATGACAGAGGGGTTAAAGGGGCTCTTAGGGAAGATAAGGCCATTGCAGAAAAACTAAATTAATTCTTTGCTTCTGTGTTTACTAATTAGGAAGTTGGGGAGATAACAGTTCCAGAGATGGTTTTCAGGGGTGATAAGTCAGACGAACTGAATGAAATCACTGTGAACCTGGAAGATGTAGTAGGCCAGATTGACAAACTAAAGAGTAGCAAATCACCTGGACTGGATGGGTATGCATCCTAGGGTACTGAAGGAACTAAAAAATGAAATTTCTGATCTATTAGTTAAAATTTGGAACCTATCATTAAAATCATCAATTGTACCTGAAGACTGGAGGGTGGCCAATATAACCCCAATATTTAAAAAAGGCTCCAGGGGCGATCCGGGTAACTATGGACCAGTGAGCCTAACTTCAGTGCCGGGAAAAATAGTGGAAACTATTCTCAAGTCAAAATCGTAGAGCATATAGAAAGACATGATTTAATGGAACAAAGTCAACATGGATTTACCAAGGGAAGTCTTGCCTAACAAATCTGCTTCATTTTTTTGAAGGGGTTAATAAACATGTGGATAAAGGGGAACCAGTAGATGTAGTGTATTTGGATTTTCAGAAGGCGTTTGACAAAGTCCCTCATGAGAGGCTTCTACGAAAACTAAAAAGTCATGGGATAGGTGGTGATGTCCTTTCATAGATTACAAACTGGCTAAAAGACAGGAAACAGAGTAGGATTAAATGGTCAATTTTCTCAGTGGAAAAGGGTAAACAGTGGAGTGCCTCAGGCATCTGTACTTGGACCGGTGCTTACATATATAAATGATCTGGAAAGGAATGTGACGAGTGAGGTTATCAAATTTGCTGATGATAACAAAATTATTCAAAGTAGTTAAATCACAAGCAGACTGTGATACATTACAGGAGGAACATGCAAGACTGGAAGATTAAGCATCCAAATGGCAGATGAAATTTAATGTGGACAAGTGCAAGGTGTTGCATATAGGGAAAAATAACCCTTGCTGTAGTTACACGATGTTAGGTTCTATATTAGGAGCTACCACCCAGGAAAAAGATCTAGGCATCATAGTGGATAATACTTTAAAATTGTCGGCTCAGGGTGCTCCAGCAGTCAAAAAAGCAAAATAGAATGTTAGGAATTATTAGGAAGGGAATGGTTAACAAAACAGAAAATGTCATAATGCCTCTACATCGCTCCATGGTGAGACCACACCTTGAATACTTTGTACAATTCTGGTCGCCACATCTCAAAAAAGATATAGTTGCGATGGAGAAGGTACAGAGAAGGGCAACGAAAATGATAAAGGGGATGGAACAGCTCCCGTATGAGGAAAGGCTGAAGAGGTTAGGGCTGTTCAGCTTGGAGAAGAGACGGCTGAGGGGGGATATGATAGAGGTCTTTAACGAGTAGATGTGACTCGGTTATTTACACTTTCGAATAATAAAAGGACTAGGGGGCATTCCATGAAGTTAGCATGGGGCACATTTAAGACTAATCGGAGAAAATTCTTTTTCACTCAACGCACAATAAGGCTCTGGAATTTGTTGCCAGAGGATGTTGTTAGTGCAGTTAGTGTAGCTGGGTTCAAAAAAAGGTTTGGATAAGTTCTTGGAGGAGAAGTCCATTAACGGCTATTAATCAAGTTTACTTAGGGAATAGCCACTGCTATTAATTGCATCAGTAGCACAGGATCTTCTTAGTGTTTGAGTAATTGCCAGGTTCTTGTGGCCTGGTTTTGGCCTCTGATGGAAACAGGATGCTGGGCTTGATGGACCGTGATCTGACCCAGCATGGCAATTTCTTATGTTCTTGAGCCTGACTTCATAGCTGGGAAAAATCATGGAAATTATTAAAGAATAAAATCACAGAACATTTAGATAGCCATGATTTAATGGGACACAGCCAGCATGGTTTTACCCAATGGAAGTCTTGCCTCAAATCTCCTACATTTTTTTAAGGGGTGAATAAACATGTGGACAAAGGTGAACCGGTACATGGATTTGGATTTTCAGAAGGTATTCGACAAAATCCCTCCTGAGAGGCTTCTGAGAAAACTAAAAAATCATGGGATAGGAGGTGATGTCCTTTTGTGGATTTCAAACTGGTTAAAAGAAAGGAAACAGATTAGGATTAAAATGGTCAATTTTCACAGTGGAAAAAGATTTCACAGTGGAGTGCCTCAGGGATCTGTACTTGGACCAGTGATTTTTAATATATTTACAAATTATCTAGAAAGGGATACGACGAGCGAGGTGATCAAATTTGCGAATGACACTAAATTATGCTGAGTAGTTAAATCTCAAGTGGATTGTGATAAACTGCAGGACCTTGTGAGACTGGATGACTGGGCGTCCAAATGGCAGAAGAAATTTAATGTGGACAAGTGCAAGGTGTTGCATATAGGGAAAAATAACCCTTGCTATAGTTACACGATGTTAGCTCCTAATATGGAACCTACCACGCAGAAAAAAGGTCTAGGCATCATAGTGGATAATACATTGAAATTGTCGGCTCAGTGTGCTGTGGCAGTCAAAAAAGCAAACAATGTTAGGAATTATTAGGTAGGGAATGGCGAATAAAACAATGTATCGCTCCATTGAGAGACCGCACCTTGAATACTGTGTGCAGTGCTGGTTGCTGCATCTCAAAAAAGATATTGTTGCACTGGAGAAAGTGCAAAGAACATTGACCAAAATGATAAAGAGAATTGAACTGTTTCCCTATGAGGAAAGGCTATAGAGGTTAGGACTGTTCAGCTTGGAGAGAGATGGCTGAGGGGGGATATGATAGAGGTGTTTAAAATCATGAGAGGTCTAGAACGGGTAGATGTGAATCGGTTATTTACTCTTTCGGATAGTAGAAAGACTAGGGGGCACTCCATGAAGTTAGCATGGGGCACATTTAAAACAATCGGAGAAAGTTCTTTTTTACTCAACGCACAATTAAACTCTGGAATTTGTTACCAGGGGATGTGGTTAGTGCAGTTAGTATAGCTGTGTTTAAAAAAGGATTGGATAAGTTCTTGGAGGAGAAGTCCATTACCTGCTATTAAGTTCACTTAGAGAATAGCCACTGCCATTAGCAATGGTTACATGGAATAGACTTAGTTTTGGGTACTTGCCAGGTTCTTATGGCCTGGATTGGCCACTGCTGGAAACAGGATGCTGGGTTTGATGGACCCTTGGTCTGACCCAGTATGGCATTTTCTTATGTTCTTAAGATTTACTCTCTCAAAGGCCGTTTCAGTAAAAGTCGCGGGAGAGTGCCCACTCTCCCGGCATGTGCACAGGCCACTCTACTGTGCGCGCAATTCAGTATTTAAATGAGGGTCCACGGTAAAAAGAACGGTGGCTGTCATCGGGTTTGACAGCAGACGCTGAATTTTGCTGGCGTCTGTTCTCAAACCCGCTGACAGCCATGGGTTTGGAAACCGGACTCCGGCAAAATTGAGCGTCTGGTTTTCGACCCGCGAGCCGATTTTATTTATTTAATTTGTTTTTTACTTTGGGACCTCCGACTTAATATCAGGTCGGAGGGTGCACAGAAAAGTAGTTTTTACTGCTTTTCTGTGCACTTCCCCGGCACCGACAGAAATATGCGCCTACCTTTGGGTAGGCGCTAATTTTTTAAAGTAAAATGTGCAGCTTGGTTGCACAATTTACTTACTGAATCGCGCGGGAATAACTAATAGGGCCATCAACATGCATTTGCATGTTGTGGGCGCTATTAGTTTCAGGGGGGTTGGATGCTCGTTTTCGACCCCTTACTGAATAAGGGGTAAAGCTAGCGCGTCAAAAATGCACGTCCAAACGCGGGTTAACAGTCAGACAATAAAAGGACTAGGGGGCACTCCATGAAGTTAGCAAGTAGCTAAATTAAAACAAATCAGAGAACATTTAAGCTCTGTAATTCATTGTCAGAGGATGTGGTAACGGCAGTTAGTGTAATTGGGTTTAAAAAAGGTTTGGAAAAGTTCCTAGAAGAGAAGTAAATAAATTGGTATTAATCAATAAGGAATAGTAGCTTGGGATCTATTTAATATTTAGGTACTTGCCAGGTACTTGTGACTTGGTTGGCCACAGGATGCTGGGCTTGATGGACCCCTGATTTGACCCAGTAAATCTTCTACTCAACCACGACATTTACATGGATAACTCTTGTATAATCCTAGGCGTGTGTGTGTATATGTGTATATATATATATATATATATATATCCCTTGTATATAATCCTCGGCATTCAACCCTGGTGTATATATTAGAGACCTTGTATATAATCCTTGACTGACAAGCCTGGTGTATAAACTTGGGTATATATTCCCTCTGTTATATAATCAGTCTAAAAAATCCATTGTATACTGAAACCAACACTCGAATTAACCTCCTTCTCCCTCTAAGTAACCAATTAAATATGGCTCTTAGTGACCTTGGGCAAGTCACTTTACCCTCCATTGCTTCAGGTACAAAACTTAGATTGTAAGCCCACTGGGGATAGGGAAACACTTACAGTATCTGAATGTAAACCAATGTGAAATCTCAGACTGAATGTTGGTATATAAAAATTATAAATAAATAAATTGCCTCTCCTCTCTTATGTCCCCCTGCATCCCTCCTCATGACTTCCATTCATCGGACAAGCTGCTCTTTATCTGTGCCCTTCTCCATCATTAACTCCTGACTCCCTGCTTTCCACCTTGTTGTGCTGTACGTCTGGAAGAGTTTTCTTGAACTGTGTGCTGTGCCCACTCTTTGGCTAAATCAAAATCCCACTTCTTTGAAGTTGATTTTAAATCTTAAATCCTGGATTTCCGTGATCATAGTCTATGTTTACTGATGTCTATTTTTCTTGCCCATGTCTCTTGACTAGACTGTAAGCTCCTCAGAGCAAGGACTCCCTCTCATATGTATCTGCTCAATGTGGTATATGTCTACTAATACTTACATAAATAAGCAGTGGTAGAACAGAAAATAAACCAGAAGATATACTGCCTTTGTGTCAAGCCATGCTGTAACTGCACCTTGCATACTGAGTTCAGTGGTGGGCACCCCATTACAAAAAAAATGAAAAAACCATGCTAAAGGGGGTGGAATGACTGCTCTATGAGGAAAGGGTAAAGAGGTTAGGACTGTTCAGCTTGAAGAAGAGACGGCTGAGGGGGGATATGATAGAGGTCTATAAAATGAGTGGGGTGGAACAAGCTGATGGGGAATTATTAGGAAGGGAATGGTAAATAAAACGGAAAATGTCATAATGCCTCTATTTCGCTCCATGGTGAGACTGCACCTTGAATACTGTGTACAATTCTGGTCACCGCAACTTGGAAATGGAAAAGGTACAGAGAAGGGCGACCAGAATGATAAGGGGAATGGAACAGCTCCCCTATGAGGAAAGACTAAAGAGGTTAGGACTTTTCAGCTTGGAGAAGAGACGGCTGAGGGGGATATGATAGAGGTGTTTAAAATCATGAGAGGTCTAGAACGGGTAGATGTGGAGGAGGAGAGGTTTGCCTACCTGCCTTTGAGGGACGTTATCGAGGCGTTTTTCCTTCAATTACCTGGATTATACAGCAGGACTGAGTTTTGGACTCCCGGGGGTAGCTTGTCTGCCCCGATGGTAACATCAGCCAATCAGCTTCTGCAACGCTAAAAGGAGGAGCCGGAAGAGGTGGATATAAAGGCTCTCCTTCGGTGCGCAGCTGCCGACGGCGCGGCTTTGACCGGACTCGCCGGAATTGCCGTCAGACTTTTAAAAATTGTTTTTCGGACACTGGAGATTCAGGTAGGCTAATTATCTCTCTAACCCTCCTAGGAGACAGTACTGAAATTTGTAGAGTAACCGCTATACCATTCTGAAATTAAATCATTTTTGTTTTTACTATTGCTACTCAATATGCTGCACACTAAGAGGAAAGCAAAAATAAGGCTACCTCTTAGTGACTCGTCCGATTTAGTTCAGAGGACCGTGGTGGAATGGTTAAAACCTCCCCAAGATAACCCCGTAGAGGGAGCCGCAGTAGTTGAAGTTGAGGAGCAACAACTTCAACTTATGGCTGAAGACATCTCGCTTAGTCCGGAGGCGCCTGAGATTCCATCCCCACCTGGTGATAGAGGTGACATCCTCCAAGTTTCACCATGTATCTCCCAGCAGAGGCAAGATCAAGAATCTCAGGAAAGTATCCACATACCAGAAATATCTTCAGAAATAGAAGCAATTAGTAGTCAACTATTTGCACCTAACCAAGAGAGTACCCCAAAGATCATTAAAGGGACAGAACAAGATATTAAACAGAAGGGAAAGAAAGTGGAAAGAAAATCTCAAAAGGTCATCATAAAACCCGGGAACATCACAATGGAAACATTATGGACATATATTGCAAAATTAGATGGGTCTATAATGAAACTTGCCGATGTAGTACAGGAAACAAATATAGTGGTTAAAAGAAATTCAGAAGTGTTAGAAACTCAAAAGAAACAAATCATTAATATAGAAAAACGTGTTACGCAAATTGAAAAGGTTCAAAATCTTCAAATTAAAGCAGAAGGAGAAGTAAATAGAAAGATTGAGTTTTTAGAAAATCATATCCGCACTTGTAATTTGAGGGTTATGAATTTTCCTAAAATGGAAAAAATAAGTCCAACAGAATTATTTAGATCTTATGTGGTACAGATACTAGGGATACCAGAAAAATGTATACCAACTACAACAAAAGCTTTCTATTTGAATACAATGGTTAAAAGTAAAGAACCTAAGGGTTCAAAGGATGGAGTAGTAGATACTTCTATGAATTTAACTGACTTCTTGATGAAGTCGCAGGAAGATATTAATATCGATAATCGAGCCACATTATTGGTTTCCTTTGCGTTTATATCAGACAAGGAAAATGTATTAAGAAATTTCTTTAGAAATAGACAAAAAAGTTTTTACGGGCAAAAAATCTGGATCTATCCGGATTTGGTTAAGTCAACACAACTAAGGAGAAAGGAATTCTTAACTTACAGGAAAAGGGTAATTGAGGGTGGGGGGCAATTTTATTAAAATATCCATGTAAATGCTTTGTTAAGTATAAAGATCATAATTATGTGTTTACGGTTCCTGAACATCTTGATGCACTGCTGGGGAAAGAGAGTCAGGCTGAAGAAAGTAAATGAGGAGGGATCTACATGCTTTCTTTATAGTAAATTCTATATTATGCTCCTTATATGAGTACTACTCCTATGTTTCCTATTTGTAAAATACAGAATAATGAATATATATGATTGTTAGATTTTTTGCTGACATGAAAATTTTCCTCCTTTTTCAAATTCTGTATTATATTCTGTATTAAAGTAACTATCTTTGAATAATTGATAAATAAAGAATTAAAAAAAACAAAACAGGTAGATGTGACTCTGTTATTTACTCTTTCTGATATTAGAAAGACTAGGGGGGACTACAGGAAGCTAGAATGTGACATATTTACAACTAATCGGAGTAAGTTCTTTTTCACTCAACGCACAATTAAACTCTGGAATTTGTTGCCAGAGGATGTGGTTAGTGCAGTTAGTGTAGCTAGGTTCAAAAAAGGTTTGGATAAGTTATTGGAGAAGTCCATTAACTGCTATTAATCAATTATTCTTAGGGAATAGTCACTGCTATTAATTGCATCAGTAGCATGGGATCTTCTTAGTGTTTGGGTCTTGCCAGGTTCTGGTGGCCTGGTTTGGCCTCTGTTGGAAACAGGATGCTGGGCTTGATGGACCCTTGGCTTGACCCAGCATGGCAATTTCTTATGTTTCTTGTTATTTATGCTTTCAAATAGCATTAGGACAAAGAGATACATCTGCTACCAGTAGTGCAGCCTAATAGCATTGCCAGGCTTAAAAAAAAAAAAAAAAAAGTTAGGACAAGTTTCTGGAGAACAAGATCATTGATTACTATTACCCAGATAAGCTTGGGAAACGCAGCCTCTAACTGCTGAGAGTGAAGAGCAGGGAATGTATTGCCCATTATTTGCTGGGTACTTCTTCCAAATGAGCTGGATTGGTTTTTATTGGGAACAGAATGTTGGGCTTGATGGATCATTGTTCTTAACCAGTCCTTGCTTCTGTTATGAAGGACCCCCACTAGCGGTGAATGCAGACTCATGGCAATGTAGTCCACTAGAGGCCAGTTTCAATTAAACTGGAATCCAAAGTAGTAGTAGAAAACTGCCAGTCCAAAAAACAGGTAGCTATCTCTGCCGCTCAAGTCACAAGAAAACGCCCAGATTCAAAGCATTCATCTAATGATAAACCTGCTTGAATGGACTGTGCCAACTCAGACTACTAGCCTTGAGTGCAGGGAGAGCCACTCAGCCAGCCAGGAGCAGGAAAGCAATATAATGTTAGACCACAGCAACAGATCCAATTCAGTTACTAGGATTTGTATACAGAAGCAATACCCTTAGTTATGTGTGGCACCAATGCCTGTGTATGCATGGTCCTGAGGAGGGATGGGCCAGAAGAGTGAGGTTCGCCCCTATCATGTTTGGTGGGCTTTTCTACAAGGAAATAAGGAAAGCAAACTACTAAATATGAGTATGACATGCAGTGCATGCTGACCCATCGTAATTATTAACAGACCATTATGGAAAATGCAGAGGTCACTCAAAGTTGATTGTTAAAATTTTACATATGAAAACCTAGAGATTACATAATATGGGACTGAGCAATGGGCTGTCCACATAAACCTAAGCAACTAACAACAAAGAGTGCTCACAGATGAAATGATGAAAGAATAATAATGGATGGACTCCCATGTAATCATTAAAAGACCTCTGCAGAGAATGCAGAACCTATTAATGGTTGGCTGTTAAAGATTTCTCCTGGTGTAAAGTTTAACAGAACCAAGCCTGCTCACTTTTGATGTACTCAGGATCAGGCAAGGATACAAGAGCTGACAGAAACGGTTGTGGTAACTAACGGAAATGACTAATTCTGGCAATACATGGAAGAAAGCACATGAAGCTGCCTTTTGATTAGTTATTGCATTTAATATATTTGCTGTTGTATTCAATGTATATGATATATATGTTTTGAAATGTCACTAGCCGCCCTGGCTCCTTTGGTGAAATAGGATACAAACTGAAAGTGTAATCTTAATCTGCCATCTCACTGTCTGTACAGCAGAAATCTCACCAGCCTGCTTGTCTGACATTGCTACCTGGATGTCCAACCACCACCTTAAACTCAACATGGCCAAGACAGAGCTTCTCATCTTTCCCCCAAAACCCATGTCTCTTCTTCCCTGTCTCTCTACTTCCGTGGATACCACCACCATCCTCCCAGTCCCCTTAGCCCGTAAATCTTGGGGTCATCTTTGACTTCTCCCCTTTACTGCTAAACACTAAAATGTTTTGTTTCTCTTTCTCCAACGTCACTAAAATCTACCTCTTCCTTTCCAAATACAAACACTTATCCACTGTATCACCACCTCCCAACTTGGATTACTGCAACCTCCTCCGCACAGGTCTCCCAATGAACCATGTCGCTCCACTACCATCCATCTAAAAATCAGCCACATGACTTCTCGTTTTTGAACATTGCTACGCCGGTTCCCTTTCCATTCCTGCAATACAGTTCAAGCTTACTTATCTCCAAGAGCCTTTGTGCTGTAGTTCCTCTCTTTACAACCCTCTTTGTAATCTCCACTCACTAGGTAAGCCCTACTCCACCACTGCCAACTCCAGACTCTGTGCTTTCCACCGGGATGCTCCTTATGCTTGGAATAGACTTCCCGAGTTAGTGCTTCATCCTCCCTTTCTGGTCTTATTCTAACCCAGCCTAAATAAGCACTGTTTTGAAGCTACTTTGAAATCTTAAGCCTGGCGCCCTTGCTCATATCCATTATGGTTTTAACCATGGTTCATAATAAAGGAAACTGTCCAATTCTCTTATTTGTTCTGTTTGCCTTATTTAGATTATCCACCTTTTTCAATACAAAACTCACCCAAGGTGGGAACATATTATTATAATGGGTGTAGCAGCTTACAAATCTAGTCTGAAGGAGACAAGTATGACTAAACTAGATAAAATACAGACAAGAACTAAAACTTGAAAGAAATCAACAGCAGGACTAAGCTAAGTAAAAATAGAGGCACCAAGCAGTTTCTAGCACTCAGTTTAGTTCTGATGTCTGCAGGTACCAGGCTTCATTTGCTTCCAGAGTGCAGCATATTGTGAGTTTGGCAGTTAATAAACATGTGGATAAAGGTGAACCGGTAGATATAGTATACTTGGATTTTCAGAAGGCGTTTGACAAAGTTCCTCATGAGAGGCTTCTAGGAAAAGTAAAAAGTCATGGGATAGGTGGCGATGTCCTTTCGTGGATTGCAAACTGGCTAAAAGACAGGAAACAGAGAGTAGGATTAAATGGGCAATTTTCTCAGTGGAAGGGAGTGGACAGTGGAGTGCCTCAGGGATCTGTATTGGGACCCTTACTGTTCAATATATTTATAAATGATCTGGAAAGAAATACGACGAGTGAGATAATCAAATTTGCAGATGACACAAAATTGTGCAGAGTAGTTAAATCACAAGCAGATTGTGATAAATTGCAGGAAGACCTTGTGAGACTGGAAAATTGGGCATCCAAATGGCAGATGAAATTTAATGTGGAAAAGTGCAAGGTGATGCATATAGGGAAAAATAACCCATGCTATAATTACACGATGTTGGGTTCCATATTAGGTGCTACAACCCAAGAAAGAGATCTAGGTGTCATAGTGGATAACACATTGAAATCGTCGGTTCAGTGTGCTGCGGCAGTCAAAAAAGCAAACAGAATGTTGGGAATTATTAGAAAAGGAATGATGAATAAAACGGAAAATGTCATAATGCCTCTGTATCGCTCCATGGTGAGACCGCACCTTGAATACTGTGTACAATTCTGGTCGCCGCATCTCAAAAAAGATATAATTGCGATGGAGAAGGTACAGAGAAGGGCTACCAAAATGATAAGGGGAATGGAACAACTCCCCTATGAGGAAAGACTAAAGAGATTAGGACTTTTCAGCTTGGAGAAGAGACGACTGAGGGGGGATATGATAGAGGTGTTTAAAATCATGAGAGGTCTAGAACGGGTAGATGTGAATCGGTTATTTACTCTTTCAGATAGTAGAAGGACTAGGGGACACTCCATGAAGTTAGCATGGGGCACATTTAAAACTAATCGGAGAAAGTTCTTTTTTACTCAACGCACAATTAAACTCTGGAATTTGTTGCCAGAGAATGTGGTTCGTGCAGGTAGTATAGCTGTGTTTAAAAAAGGATTGGATAAGTTCTTGGAGGAGAAGTCCATTACCTGCTATTAGGTTCACTTAGAGAATAGCCACTGCCATTAGCAATGGTTACATGGAATAGACTTAGTTTTTGGGTACTTGCCAGGTTCTTATGGCCTGGATTGGCCACTGTTGGAAACAGGATGCTGGGCTTGATGGACCCTTGGTCTGACCCAGTATGGCATTTTCTTATGTTCTTATGTTCTTAAGAGCCAGGCTTTCATTTGGTTGCTGAAGCGAGTGGAGTCATGCATATGGTAGAGTTCTTCTGGGAGAGTGTGGCTTGAATAGACTGCAAGCTCTACAGAGCAAGGACTGTCTGTACATTTGTACAGCACTGTGCATGTCAGGCAGCACTAAAAAATGATTAGAAGTAGTGAACACATTTTTCTAAGAAACATTTTATGGCTAAGGAAGATCTGAAGCTGAAAAGAGAACAGGTAACAGTGTTTCCATGCTTCCTACAAGACAAAATATGATTAAGTAGCTAACATACCACCGAAAGACAGAAACAGAGGCTGGTGGCACCTTACAGACTAAACATTTATTGAAGTGGACCAGAGTCGACTTGGTATCCATACCATGGCCAATGACTAGTACAGAAAGGCACCATAGTAACATAGTTAATGATGGAAGATAAGGACCAAAATGATCCATCCAGTCTGCCCAGCAAGTTGCTTAGGATAATGACTGCCATGGTTGCTCCATAAATTCTGTTGTGTGTAATAGTTTCTGGTCCGTGCAAGTACTCCCGTGCAGAAAATGTGAACATTAGGTGTAACACAGGTTACAGCATTTCTTCTTTTCCATTCTCTAGCCACTATGGATCCTCCACATTTATCCCATGTCCTTCTGAATTCCATTACCATTCTTGTCTTCTCCACCTCTTCCAGGAGGGCATTCCATGCATCCACGAGCCTTTCTGTGAAGAACTATTTCCTGATGTTGGTTCTGTCTCTTTCCCCTGGGAGTTTCATATCATGACTCCTAGTTTCACAGCTTCCTTTCCATCAAAAAAGGTTTGATTTTTGTGCATTATTAATTCCTTTCAGCTATTTGAAAATCTGTATCATATCTCCCATCTTTCCTTTCCTCCAGAGTACACACATTTGGGTCTTTCAGCCTCGTCTATTAAATCTTCCTGTGCAGATCCCACATTATTTTGGATAGCTTTCTCTTGACTACTTCCATTCTGTCCTTATCCTTTTACTGATATGGTCTCCAGAACTGAACACAACATTTTTTTGTCATGATCCTCATAGACCTCCAACTATACCCAGTCCTGATCCTTGTGGACTGCTTGATACATCCTGAAAGTATGATGTGGACTGTATGAGAAACCAAAAAGATAACAGGAGATGACAACTGTGCAAACATTAGTTCAATATGTGGATCAAAAGAAAAAAAAAAAAAGAAGAAGAGACCCCTATCAGAATCCTCATCCCTTGCTAACATGCCCTGGAAATTTGGTGTGGATCAGATAGAAAACAAAGTTTGCTGGGTAGTGTAACGGAATGACTTATTTGGGGAATGCATGAATCCACCAAGACATAGCCCCTGTGATCCTCATGGACCCAATATATCATAAAAATCTAATGTCACTCAGATGCAAAACCAAATACGTTATTAGGGGGAGATGACTGCACCACATGTGTGAAATACATGGACTGAAAAAATAAAAATACCCCCTTTCCCAACATGGTGTGGATGGGACGCCAAATAGGAAAGATAAGAGTTTCCTCCCTTTGCAAAGTAGGTTAAGAACTACGGCAGGAATTCAACACAACAGGAAATAGACACCTCTAATAAAAGAAAAACTCTAGAAAAAAAAAAAAGACTCGCTTCTGACCTTAAAATGAAAAATAAAGTTCTATGATGTTACCACAGTGCATTTCATTAAAAAGAGAAAGCTGAAGGTTTCAGTTTAAGTATGCATTTCCAAACCAGCAGAGTTACTGTGGTTTCAGTGTCACGGCTTCCTGAAACCACCATGAAAAGTTTGCAAGCACATCAAGAGAAAACCCTACTGTGAATGTCACCCTCAGACAGAAAAATGGCTTGCAATGCCATCTCACAGACCATTTGTTAGCTATAGGTCCTGCAGAATACAGAAACAAACAGTCCTAGTATCTGAAGATGGTTTAGGGATGAGGTTCATGGCAGATCATCCTTCCTCTGGGAATTTCACAGCAAACACCCCATCCACCTCACAAGTGGCTATAATTGACTCAGGGGCATCAACCAGGTTTCTGGATACAGAGTTCACAAAACCGTGCCAGATTCTGATGCAACTATGTTGTTGGTGGAGACCATTAATAGGTCACCATCAGCTGGGGGATCTGTAACCATGAAGACAGACAGGCTTGTTATGAGCCTGAACCAGAGCTATCGAGAAGCAATACATTTTGATGAGAACAGAAGGCCCACTCAACCCCATTTTCTATTATATCACGACTGCAGTATTGTAAAATGAGAATCATTTGATTGAAATGGGAAGTGGACTTCCTGTCAAACATTTTAGGACAACTGCTTACTGAATTCTCCAGAAGAAAGTACACACAATTTGTTATCCCACAATTCCATAGACCATTCCATTGTTCATAAACAAAAAAGGAAGTGATTGAAAAACTACCAGGAAGAAGAGAGCAAACATCCCAGTCAAGGATCAGGAGTTCTGAGATGCGATTGGTAATGACCTTCACCCTCACTGGTCATGACTGCCCAACTGACCTGAAACCAGGAAAAAGGCTTGCTTTGAGAGAATCTATTCATTATTGAAACCTGAATTGAAGACCTTATGAGAATATTTAGACAAGAACCTTAAGAGGTTTATCAGGCCATCAATCTTTTTAATCCTGAAGACAGACTGGCTGTTACAACCATGTATGGATTACTGAGACTTGAATAGCATCTGATCCAGAATAAATAGCCCCGGCTGCTGATCAACAATTTGTTGGAAAGACTCCAAACTGCACAGATATTTCATCAAATATAACTTACTAGCAGCTTCTAATCTGATAAAAATCAGGGTGGGTGATGAGTGAAAGATGGTATTCAGAACCAGACCTGGGCATTTTGAGCACCTGGAAATGGTATCTGGATTTAAGAATGCACCAGACACCTTTCAATCTCCAATTATATGTTCAGAAACTTGCTGGACTAATCGCCAATCGTGACATGTTGGGCTTCTGAGGCAATGTAGAACATGAACGGCAAAGACTTCAGAACCATTCTCCAAGCCCTCATCTTCTCCAAATTAGACTACTGCAACGCGACTCTTCTTGGCCTCCCCTCCTCATATACAAAACCGCTCCAAATGGTCCAAAACGCAGCAGCACGTCTACTAACAAACACCAGAAAAAGAGACCACATCTCTCCAGTCCTTCAAGCCCTCCACTGGTTACCAATCCACTTCAGAGTAATTTACAAATCCATCACATTATTATACAAAATCATTCACCAACATACCATAATCGACCTACAAATTCCTCCCCGTGTTCACAAATCAACAAGACCGACTAGGGAAGCCTACACAGGATGCCTCCTTGTTCCACCCGTAAAAACTACTAATCACATAACCTTGAGAGACCGAGCCCTTTCAACAGCAGGCCCTCCGCTATGGAACTCTATCCCACCAGATCTCAGAAACGAACCGTGCCTCTTAACGTTTAGGAAAAGACTTAAGACATGGCTTTTCAGGCAAGCCTTCCCAAACTCCACCTAACAAGATCCATCAATAATTCCTATGCTAAGTAGCTGTATATAGTGGACTCCATATTTATTTTGTTCTCTTGTATATATAGAGGACTCCTTATTTACATTGTACACTTGTATATAATTATCCTCCTCTATCTCTTTTATTTCTTACAATCCCAGTTCATTAACCCTTGTTAATTGTAACTGCTTCTCTTCTCCACGTTTATTTATGTTTTTGGTTATATTTTTGCACCCCTGTTTTCTGTAAACAGACATGATGAGAACGAGTTCTTGAATGCCGGTATAAAAAAACCTTAAATAAATAAATAAAATAAATAAAATATTCTCTGGATCCTACAGCGATTAAGAATTCCATTTACTGGTAAAGTCAACTGTGTGTTTTAATCTAGAAAACTACTGAATTTCTAGGATAGAAGTGCACCAGAGGGGATACATATTTAATCTGGAAGGTCAAGGCATTCCTGGAGTAGCCAGCACCTAACATTAAGAGGCTAGAATGGTATCAGATTTGCCAACATCTTCAAAAGTTTCATTAAGGGATTTCCAAAATTCATAATGCTGTTGACCATGCTTCTAAAGAAGAAGCATTTGTTCACATGGATAGAAGAGACTTTAAAAGCCTTCAATCAGCTGAAGATTTTATATAAGCCTGAATTCTGGTAACTTCAGACCCCACTACTAAACCATGCTGGAGCAATTCAATCTTCATGTGAAGGCCCTGTGGAGATGCTCCACCGATGTGCGTACTACCCTTGGAACCTGACCCTGTTCAAGAAGAACTACAGTTATCTGGGATAAAGAATGGTTGGTTGTCACAGCAGCATTCAAAGAGTGGCAATATGTGTTAGTCCAGGTCATAACAGATCACAAGAACTGGAATATCTTAAGATGACAAGACATGAACGCAAAGCAAGAACATTGGTCCCCCTTATTTGCCTGTTTTTAATTAGTCTTTATTTACAGATCAGACCTACAAAAAGGGAAAGCATGTGTTTATCTCTGAAGCATGAAGAGCCACAGGAAGAACTAAAACTCATCTCAAGCACAGATAATGTAATTATTTGTATCCAGGAGATAGATCTTATTTCAAGAGAAAAGCTAGTCTGCAAGCTGAAGAATGGTCATCCTGCAGGATCACCTTGGAAGGTTTCATTCCTGAAGAATAGAATTTGTGTGCTACAGGGAGGAGTAAAGATGGCAGTAGCTGACAGTGCTTCTTCTGACCACTGCTGAAATTATCTCTGGCCTAAGACATTTTGATTCCATGATGGTTAAGAGGAAGGGAAGAATTTACCCTGGAGATTCTGTTACCCCAGTTCAGGTCCCATAGACTTGTTTGTCTATCAGTTGGGAGAGTGTTGGAGGCTGAGAGTCAGGAGAGGTATCACTGGAAATTCTGGTCCTGGAGACCTTGTTGAGCTCTTTGGAGCATACCCCATCTCAGCCACTGCCGACCTCTAAGTTGCTGCGAGTCAGCTGGGCCTTGGAGGAGTGGGAGAGGCCCAAGCAGGTTAGGAGTTGGAGCAGCTCCAGACTTGGCTGATGTGGCCCGGCCTCAAACTCGAGAAGCAGCAGCTGTTGCCCTTTGATGACCATTTGGGGACTTGAATGAGAGAGTCTCCATGCGGACACCAAAGGCACCACAGGAGGTCATATTGAGGGAGATATGAAAGGTGCCTGCATGGATCGAAGCTTGTTATAAGTTGTTAAATCAGCTATGTTCTCTTTCATCTGAAATTGTTTCTAAACTTCAGAACTTTGAAAAGAAAATCAATAGTAATGCTGCTGGTCTGAAAGGTTTGGAGTTGAAGGGTGCTACTCTTCAGAATTTGGATGTGGATTTAAGGAAAATAATATGCTTAAGAACAAACTGGAATTCTTGGAGAATGCCACCAGGATCAGAAACTTATGTTTTATTAATTTTCGAAGCAGTGAACTGGTGACTGATGGAGATATAAAAAAAAAAAATCTCAGGCATTAATGTTACATATCCATGGGTAGCCTACACCCCTGGTTGTCAAAAAATGTACAATATTCCCTCTTCCAGGACCCTGACTTCCACTAACAGTTTAGAGTTGGCACCAATCTCACCAGATATTGATCATACTAGCTCCTAGATCCACTTTGGTGGCATCTTTGGCTCTTGAATCAGACAGATTTTTTTTAAATAGAAAAATTTTTACTTTATGGGCAGAACATGGACGGTTCCAGGTTTTCCCAGGGATACTCAAAAAAGACAAATGTGTGAGCAGGCTGTCTTTAGCAGATTTCTTTTTAAAATATTCTGCAAAATGCCTTTTGAAATACGAGGTAGTTTATTTTGTCTTTTATGAGCCTTCTCAACTAGCAAGATTCTTGAAGAAACATTCTCCTGTGTCTAAGACATCTAATGGTAAAGCAATATGTGGGCTCCAGTATCTTCACACACTATTTTTTCCTATTCTCTTCACTCCTCTCCCAATTATCATTGTGGAATTAGATATTGATGGCATGAAGACAAATTTTCTTTTTATTTAATATTGTTGCAGAAGTCCCTCAAAAGTTTTTAAAATGTGAAAAAGTGTTGAAATATTAAAACAAAAAATGTTTGACACAAAAATTGCAGTTAGTACTATAACAAGCTTCAGACAGCACAACACCAGGATCTTTTTTGTTCTCTGGGTGTTTCACGTACCTCTATTTCACTGCCATTGCTCATAAAAAAGAAAGAAAAAAAGGTAAAACAGAAAAAACAAACCCTTTCAAGTATTTTCTTTATAAAGAAACTCTCGCTTAATCCAGCAGCAGTCACATATTTTAAAGCCCCAGCCATGCAGCCCATTGCAGCTCTGTTCATTATAATTCACTATATGCAAGAAGTTATGAAACTTCTCAACTATTCCAACACAGCAATATTTTGCTTTCCTTAGAGCTGCTTCAGGGAATATAACGGAAATATTAACAACCATCTTTTATGTGGCTCTCCTCTACTGTTGCAAGACAAAAGAAGAGAGGTTGTGTTCAAGTGCATTTTTTAATATCATTTCTAACATATGCCCTGAAGCAGCTCTAAGGAGAGTGAAACATGGCCATGTCTACGTAAGCTGAGAATGACTGTCATGTTAAAAAGTGCTTCACTGCCTCTTCATCTCCTTTATTACAAAGCATGGGGGCTCTGGGCACCCACAACAGTATCATAATCTCCACATCAGACGAAGCAGACTCTGTCCTTGAAAGTTCCTGCCTCAATAACTTGGTTGGTCTATAAAGGTGCCACCCCTGCCTCTTGTCATTTTGTTAAACAATACATAGTACCATGTGTGATGTGCGTGAAGAACAAGGTTTATTGAGGGAGGTCACAGGTACTAGATCAGTATGCCTTGATCAGAGAGTATCAAATTATTATAGAGCACCTAAATTCACAAGGAATGCCATGATTTTAATAATACAAACAAGGCCCACTTCATTACAACAGCCTTCCAAGTGCTCTGGTCATGGCACAGATCTTGTATTTACATGGATTTCTGGAACAAATGACCTCAGAGAGGAAGTCCCAAGCTCACCTCAAATTTGTTAGGAAGTAATTAGACAACTGTAATTGAACTTTCAGCTGTCTATCACCCAAACACAAATGGGCAGATAGTCAGAACTTAGAGCAGTACCCGAGATGTTTCTGCAACTACGAGCAGCACAGCTGGAATATGTTATTGCCATTAGTACCGTAACATCTGCATACAAAATGCTGTTCATAATCTGATCCGACACGCCCCCTTCTTTGCCAATTACGAGCTTCACCTCAGACATGCAGGAAATACCCAGACAAACTCAGCTCCCCACAGGCCCAGTAATGGGCTAGAAAACCCAGAAGTTCGGATGCCCCTTTCCCATGAAAAGACAAAAGGAGTGAAGACATGGCTCTTCCGACAGGCCTACTCCGATGCAAACCAAACATAAACTACCTCCCTTACAGGTCGATCCAGTAAGGCCGCGGTAAAAACAGTGAGGTAGTGTCAGGCGCACCCTTCCTCCCCGCACGCACAGTTCTCTTCACTAACTCCCCGATACTCTCCTCTAATCGCATGCAAATGCATGCCGCGGCTGTGAAGTGTTAGGGAAGGGTTATGCCCGCGCAACCCATTTTACTGTATAGGCGCTTAATACAGCGCCTATACAGTAACCTGGGTGCGCTGGTACCTGTCATTTCAAATGACAGGTACCAGCGCACCCAGGTTACTGTATAGGCGCTGTAACAGCGCCTATACAGTAACCTGGGTGCGCTGGTACCTGTCATTTCAAATGACATTTGAAATGACAGGCACCAGGAAGTGTAAAAAAGTTTAAAAAGTGTAAAAAACAAAAAACCTGTGTGTTATATAAAAAAATAAAACAATTTTAAATACCTGTCAGAGGGCCGTGGGTCCAGGCGGCCGGTGGGCAGCCATCAGCGGCATCCGGTAGTCCCTTCTCCCTTCCTCCCTCCCTCCCCTGCCTGGATGAGCGCCAAAATCGCACGGGCGGGTTGGCAGCGGGGGGGGGGGGGGGCGGCAGCAGGATCCGGGAGCGGCGGGTAGGCAGCAGCGGGGTCCGGGGGGGCAGCGGCAGCGGGGTCTGGGGGGGGCAGCGGCAGCGGGGTCCGGGGGTGGCAGCGAGATCCGGGGAGCCAGCAGCGGCAGCATGTTTGATCGGGCAGGCAGGTAGGTGGCAAAGTAAAGATGGCCGCCTGCACGGGAAAATCGTGCAATTGGCCGCTGAAGACGTGACGTCACACCCCGTGACGCCAAACGTCGTGACGTCACGTCTTCAGCGGCCAATTGCACGATTTTCCCGTGCAGGCGGCCATCTTTACTTTGCCACCTACCTGCCTGCCCGATCAAACATGCTGCCGCTGCTGGCTCCCCGGATCTCGCTGCCACCCCCGGACCCCGCTGCCTCTGCCCCCCCCCGGACCCCGCTGCCGCCCCCAGACCCCGCTGCCGCCCCCGGACCCCGCTGCTCCCGGATCCTGCTGCCGCCCCGCCCGTGCGATTTTGGCGCTCATCCAGGCAGGGGAGGGAGGATGGGAGAAGGGACTACCGGATGCCGCTGATGGCTGCCCGCCGCCCACCGGCCGCCTGGACCCACGGCCCTCCGACAGGTATTTAAAATTGTTTTATTTTTTTATATAACACACAGGTTTTTTGTTTTTTACACTTTTTACACTTACCATAGCAGGCCCGAGCCTTGCTACTTTTTCGTTTGTTTTTTTTTGCCCTGGTCCCGTCCGGTCTCCTGCAGCCCCGTCCGGTCCGGACGGGGCTGCAGGAGACCGGACGGGACCAGGGCGGGTAAGCAATGTTTTTACCCTACACTACACTACCTCCTACTAGGGGGAGGCGGTAAACTAGCAGGTTAAGGCCGCGGCAGAACAGCGGGTTAGGGAGGAGATAATATCAGCGCCCGTTACAGTATCGCAGGGGAATAGCTAATTCCTTCATTATACAGCTTTTTCGTTCATTTACATGCCGGGTGCGGAAAGGGTTATGCGTCTGTTTTCAGAAGCGATACGGACGCGTGAAACTGGAGACTGTATCGCCGAATTGCCTTGCGCGCCCGAATTGTGCGCTACGAGCACGTTACAGACGGGCAATCCTCGAGCGGACGATACTGGATCAACCTGTTACTCAGTTCCACCCTACTCGACCTCCATTCCCTTTGCCCCCCCTTCTGTCCAATCCCTCCACTGCCCTTCTACACCCCTCCATGCTACCCCTAAATACTTTATATTTAAGAGAACAACCATCGAATTGATAAAATATTGCAGGTCTTTTGTAGTACCATCTTAGTACTACATAAGTTGATTGTAACTGTACATATTTTCAACTGTATATAGTTCCTCTGTTTTATTTTCTCAATCTTTACTGCCTTTCCCATCTCCCTCTCCCCCCCCCCCTCCCTTGTTTTATTGTAATTTTCCTCCTTTAGTTCACTGTAAACCGGCATGATGTGCTTCACGAATGTCGGTAAATAAAAGCAATCCGGTAACCTTCCGCGTTACACTGCTGCCGTCACTCGGAATGCACCCACCCACCATCTCCGCTAACCGTGCAGGGACAGGAAGAATTAATTCCAAACTAGGGGGGGGGGACGGGGGACGGGACTGCTTTACTCGATTTATCCGCTGGAGCCCGATGGCACCGTGCATGCAGCAGAATAAACTCCACCCCAGAACTTCCATCAATGAGGGAGTCGTCCAAGTTTTGGGAATAAAGAGTCATGTTTATATATTTTTTTTAGTTATCTATTTATTTTTTTCTACTTTTTGGGGGTTTTTTTACATTTTCTTTGGCTCAGCGATTTCTGGCCCTGGCTATAAGGAGAGCGCACTTGCCGCGGGCCGCTCCTCTCACCTGGGAGCCTGCGCTCGCCGAACACGGGCCGCCCCGCCTGCTTCCAGAGCCGCCGCAGGAGCCCGTACAGGCGCGAGGAGCAGAGGCCCTGCGGCCACCCCTGCGCCTGCCGCCGGGCCGCCCGCTCCGAGTAGAAGGCCTGCTTCATCTTCTTCCACTTGGCCCGGCACTGGGCCACGTTGCGCGGGTAGCCCTGGGCGGCCAGCTCGCTGCAGATGTCCCGCCACAGGGCCTCGTTGGGGCGGCTGGTGGAGGCCATGAGCAGCCGCACCCCGCCCGAGCCGCGGATCTCGGCCAGCAGGAGGCGGACCTCCTCCGGGCTCCAGCAGTGGCCCCTGGGCATCTTCGCGGTCCCGGCCGCCGGAGGGGAAGGAAGCCGGGCATGCTACGCCCCGCCCGGGGTGACCCGCAGCATGGTCAGCGGGGGGGGGGGGAGCGCACGGACCGGAGAGAGGCGGCGGGGCTCTCTGTGTACGTGGGTGGGCGCGCTGCGCTCGGCCCTGCCGCAGAGCCGGAAGAGTCTGGCGACCCAGCGGAAGGGCTGGCGAGTCCCCGCCCCCTCCGGCTGCTTCCGCAGGCCTCGCACGCAGCCCGGGACTCGCCTGCCGCCCTCCTCCGCCTCTGCCCATCTCTGGGCTGGAATCCACCGCCGCAGCCTCGCTCACCCCAAACCGAGCATGCGCCAGGTGCTGACTTCACCCCCCCCCAGGCATGCTGGGAATTATAGTCTCCGTGCTCCGGTCCGCCCATCTCTACTCTCAAACTGAGCATGCGCCAGCTGCTCACCTCGCCCCCCTGTGCATGCTGGGAGTTGTCATCTCAGCGTACCTGTCTATTTACAATCAGGTATGTAGCAGCTGCTGACTTCGTGTGTGCACGCTGGGAGATGTAGTCTCATCTTTCCCCCCACCGGAGCATGTGGAAACTTGTAGCCTCGCTGGCTCTCTGTGTATACTGAGTTTATTTATTTTATTTTTGATTTATATTCCACCTTTCAGGCACTTCAAAGCGGATTCTATTCTAGTCCTTGTGTTGCTTATTGTGCCCTTTCCCTCATCCTGAGTACGTGACAGGGGTGTACAAGGCTGGACTGAAAGTCCCTGCTATCAGCAGATGGAGGCAGAGAATACAAACTTTTGAGGCACTGCTACTTAACTGAGAATGCCACCTGCCAATGTCCAAGGAGGAAACTAAAGAGGGCAGCCTTAAACGCAAGCAAAAACTCGACTCCTTTCCCTCTCACCTTCCCTGTGTCTTCCCCCTTTCCCCTTCACTTCCCTCTCTTCTACCTTTCTTTTCATGGCAGCCACCATGTGCTAATTTTAGTGTACAGTATTTTCAGTTAGGGTTTACTAATTCCTTTTACCACACATTCAGACCGATGCGATAATCTTGGCGCTAATAAAATGTGCTGGTTTTTAGCGTACATTTTTAACGTCATTATTATTATTTTTTAAAATTCCTATGCAATAGGCTAATGAAATGCTAAATCATCGGGAGTTAAAAATGCGCAAAAACTGAAAATATGTGATCGGCACAGATCGAATGCACATTTTAACAGGTTATTGGGGTAAGTGACAGCAGCCACCATTGCCACTTACCAGCGGGAAGCAGCCATCAGATAGCCACATAAATTAGTACATATACGGCTATCTGGCATGGTCGCTGCTACTTAGCCTGATAAAGTACTTATCCAGCTAACTAGTGGCAACTTGCAGCAGATAGCCTTATAAGAACTGATTTATGCATCTTATCTGGTGGCTGCTTCCCACTCCTAGATAGCTGGATAAATCAGTATCCGGGTTAGAGGTGGTGGCGGCTGCTGCCCTTACCCAGATAAGTCAGTACTTATACAGCTAAGTGGTTGGTGGCAGTTGGCACTTACCCAGAGAGTTTTTGACTATTTATTAAAATGGCACGCTGGCCAGATGCAGTCTGTATGGGGGGGAGGGGGGGGGGATAATAATGCCCTTATTTCTATTACATTTCCATGCAAAGGCGCTAAGCAGTACTCCTGTTTGGAAACATGCTGCATCGGCAGTAAGTTTTGCCTGCAGAAAGTATACATTGAACTGCGTGCAGAAAGGCGCATTCAGCTGAACGCACCTTTCTGCATTAGCCTGTTTATTTGCATTTACTGCATACTAATTCCAGGAAACAGGAGAGGTTGCAGTATCAGCAGTGGCCACAAGGTGGCAGTACCATCTATTAGAATAGTAGGATAGGATGGACAAACATACAAATACTGCATCTGGCTTTGACACATACATGTGGTAATCAAAGTTCTTATTCTGTAGCACAGAATGCTACACATTTTATCATATAATATTCCTTACATGGAGGGAGTTACAAATAAATTGTGCCAGCGTTGCCCTGGAGCCACTTCTTTTCCCTGCACTGTGGCATGGGGAGGGGAGGTGGCAAGGACATTTTCAGAGGGCTTTCCTGTTTACTCAGGAAAAATCCCTTTGAAAATTGCCCCCTTAATCCCAAGGCTCGGGAAGTTTCATATTAGTCACTGATGACGCCTTTAAAACTGTGGAGTCTCTTTTCATCAATACAGATACAGCATGGGGGAAACTAAAGCAAAGCACATGCAAGTCAGAGACACTGTAAGAAAACAGCCAACATACCAAATGCTCCTCGGAGAAATATTTATTTAAAAACAAAAGTGTAAGCATGGATTCGGGAGTTTGCAAAACAATATATGTGGAATCTGGATCAAGCCATAATTCACAGGTAGAGAGCGCCTTAAAGCTAAAAAGTGCTATAACAAAGACTGATGAGCAATGTAATGAGATTTAAATCCAGTAAATCTTGCACAAATTCAGTAAAATCAAGAATAATATTTCAGTGTTACTCTTGCTCCTGTTCACTTATCACAAATACATTGTAATGATTCACTCAAATGTTGGGAGATGTGGCTGTGAAAAATTATTTGATCCTGGGCTGCCAGTGAGGATTACTGGAAAGAGGATCTAGCTGCTTCTCACACAGTGCTCACACCTATCAAGAATGCTCTGGAATCCAGGTCAACAGCTTTATCCTTTGAAGTGCCAGATCATGTTTATGTTTCCGTCTCGTCACGAATGGAAAGAATCCCAACCTCCTCCTACACAGCAAGGGATTTCTGAGAAAAGCAGGTTTAGGTCTGGAGATCTAAGGCAGTGCTTCTCAACCCAGTCCTCGGGGCACATCTTATCAGTCAGGTTTTCAGCATTTCCACAAGGAAAATTCAGGAGATGGATCTGCATACTCGCTGTGGATATCCTGAAAACGTGACTGGCTAGGTGTGCTCCCAGGACTGGACTGAGAAGGACAGATCTAAGGTAACGGCTATATGAAGACAGGGGGAGAGGGTCTTAGTTTCACTGTGGTATGAATCCTTGTGACTATTTCTCTCTTGTTTTTGATTGCCTCTTGAGAATTGAGACTAACTGATAGAGTTATGAGTAAAAGATATGTCTACCTGTACAATAATGATACATTTCTTTATGCATTTTTTCAAAAAAATCAAATAAATAAATATTTGAAAGAATTCGTAACAGAAGAGAAGGAGGAGCAATATGTGGAAACCCACAAGCAGAGAGTCACCCGTGCTGTCCGCTTCACTAGAGAGTGGTTTAAGGCATTTGATAGTTTCTCCTCGCGCACTATGCATGTGGCTCTGGAATTCCAAGTCACTGGCCATCCACGTGAGTCACGCTCCTTTCTCCTAACCGGGCTCTTCACCATGTTTCTTGCTGTGCATGGCCACTGGGAAACGGATGCCGCCACAGGACGTAGGTGTCTGCTAAGGGATCCACGTCTGCAGACCTGGAGGAATTGGGCCACGGTGCCCTCAGGAAAAAAACCATCTACTTGAAGTTCCCATAGGTTTCAAATGAGTCCAAGTAGCTCAGTGCCAGCTGGTAACAAAAACTGTATTGCTTCTGGAGAAAAAGAACAAGAAACAGGTTTGTAATTCACAGCTAAGGAGATACCATGAGAACAGGCTCAGAGGAGCTCCCTTAATCCTCTTAATGCCCCGGACCCTTGCCACTGTCCCACTGAGTGGATACTTGATAAAGAGGCATCCTCAGGTTCCCACCCTGCTATGCAGTGTAATGCAGCTACTGAACAGGCAATTTCTCCTTGGAAATAACAGTGCAGATTCCTCCCCTCTAATATTCCTAAGCTTTTTGTTATTTTTCTAGTGGCTGTTTAGGTCCTAGAGGTTCTGATACCTTTTATTAGACCAACACAAGAATTATCCCAAGATGTATCAGAGCTTTCAAGGGCACACAGATCCATTTATTAGATGTTTTACAGAGAGGTTAAAGTTAGAGAAAATACAGGAAGGGATGCAGAGATACTGGAACAGTGTGCGAATTTAAAGATGGGATATGGGATTTGTTTTATCCAGGCCTCCGCATGAAGGCACTTTTACAGTGGGACAGATGTGCTGTGTGTGGGATTGTCGCGAACAGGTTAGCCTCTGCCTTAAAGTTTAACAATTCATGTTGCGAGATATTGCACTATTCATTTTGAACATACTAAAGGCTTGGGCTGGTTTGGCTGAAATAAGTGACAGTGAAGCCCTGAGACCATCTGATGACGACTGTTGCTAAGGTGCTATGATGGGTGCAAACCCACTGGCCTACAATTTTGAAATTCATTAATTCATTTATTTAAAAGATTTATATTATATAGCAGATTACAATACAATATAAACAAGATTTGCTACATAAACACAA
Organism: Rhinatrema bivittatum; assembly: GCF_901001135.1. Classification (NCBI taxonomy): domain Eukaryota; kingdom Metazoa; phylum Chordata; class Amphibia; order Gymnophiona; family Rhinatrematidae; genus Rhinatrema; species Rhinatrema bivittatum. Next base: position 820,467,821 of record NC_042615.1, read on the forward strand.
ATCATGAGCTAAAAGTGAACTTTGGTTATCATGCAGGCCACATTCAAAGGTTTTTACGTGTTTAGCCACATCAAATCATGTTTGGAAAGCTGATCTCCCCTGTATGCGGTAAATCAGCACGAATACTTTTACCTGCATAAAAAAGTGGGTGGGGTTAGGTCGGGGGAGGAGAACATGAACATGGTAAAGGCAGCACGCATATATCTACCTGCATAAAAAAGGTGGGTGGAGTTAGGTAGGGGGAGAGGAACATGAAAATGGTAAAGGCAGCATGCATACATCTACCTGCATAAAAAAGTGGGCGGAGATAGGTCGGGGGAGGGGAACGTGAACACGGTAAAGGCAGCACGCATACATCTACCTGCATAAAAAAGGTGGGTGGAGTTAGGTCGGGGGAGGGGAACATGAAAATGGTAAAGGCAGCATGCATACATCTACCTGCATAAAAAAGTGGGCGGAGATAGGTCGGGGGAGGGGAATGTGAACACGGTAAAGGCAGCATGCATACATCTACCTGCATAAAAAAGGTGGGTGGAGTTAGGTCAGGGGAGGGGAATGTGAACATGGTAAAGGCAGCATGCATACATCTACCTGCATAAAAAAGGTGGGTGGAGTTAGGTCGGGGGAGGGGAACATGAAAATGGTAAAGGCAGCATGCATACATCTACCTGCATAAAAAAGTGGGCGGAGATAGGTCGGGGAGGGGAATGTGAACACGGTAAAGGCAGCACGCATACATCTACCTGCATAAAAAGTGGGTGGAGTTAGTTTGGGGGAAGGGAACGTGAACAGGGTAAAAGCAGCATGCATACATCTACCTGCATAAAAAAGGTGGGTGGAGTTAGTTTGGGGGAGGGGAACGTGAACATGGTAAATGCAGCACACATACATCTACCTGCATAAAAAAGTGAGAGGGTTAGATCGGGGGAGTTGAACATGAACATGGTAAAAGCAGCTTGCATACATCTACCTGCATATAAAAGTGGGCGGAGTTAGGTCGGGGGAGAGGAACATGAACATGAGCAGCATGCATACATCTACCCATATAAAAAAGTGGGCTGAGTTAGGTCGGGGGAGGGGGACGTGAACATGGTAAAAGCAGCTCTCATTCTTTTACCTGCATTGAAAAGTGGGCAGGGTTAGGTTGCAGAAGGGAATGAGAGCATGGTGATTGCATTTTCAGATCACTGTGCATACTTTCAGGACAACCTTTGTGCCTGCTTCAATGCAGGCACATGGATACAAAAGATTCTCTTTGAAACCTGACATGCAGGCCCGAGGACTTTGCTCTGTTTGATTCATCTGAAGGGAAAGAGGGAGAGAGTAGCAGGATCTTGTGTTGCCCCCAACTATGTGCGGGATTCACAACCAGTCCCAAAGGCAGTGACAGTCTGTGAAGGTTTCAGACCTGACCTGGAGGGAGAATGACCACAAGCCAGGCTCACAAATCCTGAGTGAAATTGTAAATATCTATGCAGTGGCAGTGAAAGTAGGGCTCAGCTTTATATTTAAAAATCGAGTTACGACTACCCTTGCCACCTCTCAGTGGAAGGGTTCAATGTCCCTCTGGATTCTTGGAAGGGTGTGATCCATGACACGGATCACCTCCACTAAATGCGAGACAACCAACAAGACCTATGGTCAAAGCCCTACAGTTAAGACGGCACGATGGCAAGAGACACGGCGGGGATATTTTCCAGTAGCAGGGCCCAAACTGTGGAACTCTGCCTGACTTACAGGCTATCAATGGCATCAGTGTATTCAGAAAGCAGTTGAAAGCACATTTTTTTATGCAGGCTTTTGAACTGCAAGGCTAAATCACTGATCAAGAAGGAATTTAGATTTTTTTTTTCTATGTGCTTGTACGTTGTTTTTTCTTTTGTTTTGTTTTTATTCTAATGTATGTACTATTATGATTAATATATGCATGTTTATTTTGAATATTTTAATTCCCTGTACGTTCCCAGATCAGTCCAGACTCCTGGGTTTTGCCTCCCCTCCAGCAGATGGAGACAGAGAAGTTTTAACAGACTCCGTCCTATACCCCTGAGGTGCCATCTAGAGTCTGTCAGTATTTCTCTGTCTCCAGCAGATGGTGAAGGTGCAAAACCTTTAGTCTGGGTTTGGTGTTAGGTTTTTAGTTTGTTGGCATTCATTCCTTCGGGAATCTTAAAAAGACAAGGATTTAGTAAAAAAAATCAAAACAAAAAAAAACAAAGAGAGAAGATATCTCTTTAAGCCTCCCAGGGGGTTGCTAGGTCCTGATGGGACCATCCCCCCTGGTAGCAGAGGCTCTGAAGCAGAGGGTTGGGAGCCCTGTAACTGCCCATGGCTGAGGGGATACCAGGGAGCCCGGTTCACTAACCCTCTGAAGATCTGCACACAGGAAAAAACAACGCTGAGGTGATTTATTTAATTTCTGAGCCGGCCTAGCGGTCTCTTTCGGCCCTCCTTCCTTCCGAAGCCGTTTTCGCCATCCTTTTCACTTCCTATGAGCTCCCGGGGGTTTGTCTTGGTCGCACTGGTTCTTTTTTCGGGCCTCGATCCTAATGTAGCTCGGGGATCATGCCGCATGGTGCAGCCTGCAGGCCGGAGTTTGTACCGGGTGCTTCGGGGAAGCCTATTCCGGTGAAATTGTATCGCAGCAGCTCTAGATCATGCAGGGACCCTGGGAGGGCAGAATTGCTGCGGCAGCCTCAGGACCCTTTTCTCCTCAGCGCAGGTACTGAAGCCTTACTGCGAACGTTCAGGGAGCAGGAGAAGGCTGCCCTGGGGGAGGGGAGCTCACCACCACCTCTTTCGCTGTGTCCTGCTGCCCCTGGAAGGGCAACTTACAGGCAGCTCAGATCTCTTCCTCAGAGGAGGAACATGGGAAAGACTCGGATGAGTCTTCTTCCTCGTTCTCCTCTGATTTTGTTTTGTTGCTGCATAAAGCCTTCAAATCACGGAAAGCAGCAAAGAGCCATGGTACTAAGGTACCCAGTGAGGTCCTGGCGTCACTGGGGGCTGGGACAGGAGCCTCATCACTCCACAAGCGTATTAAGTCACACAGTGGCATAGAAGCCCCCAAGGCCAAACGCCCTCTCCGGTCCCTTTCTGGTCTGGTGGACAGTTCAGATATGGACAGTGCTGATGAAGGGGAGTCTCCTCTGCAAGCCCCTGGTGAGGGACCAGATGCGGATCAGGATTACCAGCTCCTGCCGGCCAAGCCAGTGGGCGCACCTCTAGTGAAGGGCAATGATCCCAAAGTGGTCCGCCTGTTCAGAAGTAATGAACTAGGTCTACTTATCCCGGCCATTCTGGAGGAGCTGGGCATTGAGGTTCCTCTGGAGGACTCACGATTTGGGGCTATGGATCCGGGGTCCAGCTCGATCCTTTCCATTTCATATGTCAGTTACGGATCTTTTGTTTAAGGAATGGGACACTCCGGACCTTGGTTTAAAGGTAAGTCGGGCTATGGACAAGTTATACCCGCTTCCGGAGGAAGCACTGGACCTCCTTAAGGTCCTAAGGTGGAGGCCGCAGTCTTGGCAGTGAGCAAGAAAACCACCATCCCAGTAACAGGAGCCACTGCCCTGAAGGATTTGCAGGATCGCAAATTGGAGTTGCAATTTAAAAAGATTTTTGAAGTTTCCGCCCTAGGGGTCCGGGCCGCTATGTGCAGCAGTTTCATGCCATTAGCCAGTCTCTGCTGGGTGCAGGATTTGCAAGCAGCAGCATCCCTTTCTGCAAGTGAGGCGGTGCATGCGGGGCGCCTGGAGGCGGCAGTAGCTTATAGTGCTGTTGCGCTTTATGATCTGTTTCGGACTTCTGGCAGGACTATGGTCTTGGCCATGTCCGCCCGCAGGCTCCTCCGGCTTGGACTCTGGGCTGCAGATGTTTCCTCTAAGGCTCAACTGGGTTCCTTACCCTTCAAGGGTAAGCTGCTTTTCGGGCAACAGTTGGAGGACATGATAAAATCTCTGGGGGAGAATAAAGTCCATAGGTTGCCAGAGGATAGACCCAGGATGAGAGGATCCTTTCCTCAATGGGCAAGATTTCAGGGAAATTTCTGATTTCACTCTTCACGGTCCACCAGTTCGTCCTTTCGACAGGGACCCGGCCGCCAATCTTCTTGGAATCAGTCCTTTCGAGGGCACTGGCCTGCCAGAGATGGAGCCCCACAATCTCATGGGGGTCCCAAGTCAGCGCAGTGAAGCGAGGCTGGTCCACTCTTCCGTCCCAAGAATAGGGGGAGGTTATCCCATTTTTGTGGAAGAGTGGACCAACTTAACCTCAGATCAGTGGGTCCTCAGTATGGTAGAACACAATTATGCTTTAGATTTTGCTTGGCCAATCCACGAGCAGTACATGGTTTCCCCATGCGGGTACCACCAAAAACGACAGCCGGTAAAAGACACTCTGCAGCAGTTACAGGACCTAGGCGCCATAGTTCCGGTACCCGCAGGAGAGCTCAGGCAAGGGCACTACTCCAACTACTTCGAGGTGCCCAAGAAGGAGGGCACCTTCTGTCCCATCCTAAGAGAGTCAATCGGACTCTAAAGGTGCCTCGTTTTTGGATGGAAACTCTTCGCTCGGTGATAGCGTCTGTAATAAAAGGGGAATTTCTAGCGTCTCTGGATCTGACAGAAGCTTATTTGCAAATTCCTATATGCCCGGATCATCAGAAATATTTGCGGTTTGCGATTTCAATTTTGCACTCTACCGTTCGGTCTGGCGACAGCGTCCGGAGTCTTCACCAAGGTGATGGTGGCTGTGGCAGCGGCCCTGCGAAAGGAGGGGATTCTGGTACACTGGACGATTGGCTGATTTGAGCAAAGTCAGAACACCTTTGCAGAACAGTGATGCAGAGGGTGCTACAGATGTTGAGCTCATTGGGTTGGGTGGTCAACCCCGACAAGAGTCACCTGGCTCCCTCCCAGTCCTTGGAGTTTTTGGGTGCTTGGTTTGACACAATATTGGAAAAGGTTTTTCTTACAGAGGAAAGATTGTCCAAGCTTCTCATTCAGGTGGAGTCCTTGCGATCCATGCCTCATCCCAGGGTCTGGGATTATTTGCAGGTCCTTGGTTCGATGGCTTCCACTCTCGAACTGGTGCCTTAGGCCTTTGCGCATATGCGTCCTCTTCAGTCAGCCTTGTTCTCCTGGTGGAATCCACTCTCCGAACAGTTTCATCTTCTCCTCCCACTGACGGATTCGGCACGATCCAGTCTTCTTTCGTGGCTGTGTCCAGACATTTTATGGCGGGGAGTGGATTTGGAAATTCCCTCTTGGATAGTGGTAACCACCGATGCCAGCCTCTCCAGGTGGGGAGCGGTTTTCAAGGAACGGCAGTACAAGGCAAATGGACAAGAACGGAATCCTCCTAGTCGATCAATCGGTTGGAAACCAAAGCGGTTTGGTTGGCGCTACAGGCCCTCCTTCCTTTAGTAGAGGGATGATCAGTAAGAGTACCCTCCGACAATGCGACGACGGTGGCTTACATCAATCATTCAGGGGGGACCCAGGAGTCATCCGTTGGCAGCAGAAACTCAGATTTTAATCAACTGGGCAGAGCAACACCTCTACAAGATTGCGGCATCTCACATTGCTAGGGTGGACAATGTGCAAGCCGATTTTCTCAGCCGCCACCAGTTGGACCCGGGGAGTGGGAACTCTCCGAAGAGGCCTTTCGTCTTCTGTGCACATGCTGGGCCATGCCCTCCATGGATCTCATGGTGACGCGCTGCAATGCCAAGGCTCCCTGATTTTTCAGTCGGCGACGGGAACCAGGAGCAGAGGGGGTGGATGCTCTAGTTCTTCCCTGGCCAAAGGACGTTCTGTTGGTCGTTTTTCCGCCGTGGCCGTTGGTCGGAAAAGTTCTGCGCCGCATCGAAGCTCACCAGGGCAAGGTAATACTTGTGGCTCCGGAGTGGCCGAGGCGTCCGTGGTTTGCCGACCTTCTGAATCTAGCAGTGGATGGTCCGCTGAGATTTTGGCCGTCTCCAAATCTCCTGCAACAAGGCCCTGTTTGTTTCAGAGAGGTAGATCGCTTTTGTCTAGCGGCATGGCTTTTGAAAGGCAGCGATTAAGGAGTAAGGGTTACTTGAATGCGGTTACTGCCATGCTCTTACATTCCTGTAAAACCTCTACCTCCATGGAATACGTTAGAGTTTGGGGAGTGTTTGAATCCTGGTGTCTAGACAACGAAGTGCAGCTGTTCAGGGCTTCAATTCCAGATGTTCTGGATTTTTTACAGGCTGGATTAGCCAAGGGGCTGGTGTTTAATTCCCTATGAGTTCAGGTGGCGGCCCTTGGTTATTTTCGTGGAAAGGTGCAGGGTATTCCGCTAGCATCTCATCCGGATGTGGCTCGTTTTCTGAGAGGGGTTAAGCATTTGGTCCTCCTGTCTGGAACTCCTGTCCTTCATGGAAGCTCAATCTGGTTCTCCACATCCTTTGTAATGCTCCTTTTGAGCCATTGAAAGAGCAACCCTGAAGGATCTGACATTGAAGGTCGTTTTTCTTGTGGCTATCTCCTCAGCAAGGCATGTTTCTGAGCTTCAGGCCTTATCTTGCAGGGAGCCCTTCTTACGGATTTCTGAAGCAGGAGTCTCCTTAAGAATAGTTCCCTCCTTTCTCTTTCTACTCCAGAGTCTAGGGATTTAAGGAAGTTGGATGTAAAGAGGGTGTTGTGGCGTTACTTGGAGGTCATAAACAGTTTCCATCTTTTGGACCATCTGTTCGTTCTGTGGAGTGGACCCAGGAGGGATCATAAAGCTTCAAGGGCCACTATCGCACGCTGGTTAAAGGAAGCTATTGTTTCGGCTTACCTTTTCAGGGCCGTCCGATTCCGGTTGGTCTTAAAGCTCATTCTACTCGATCGCAAGCGGCCTCGTGGGCAGAATGTCAACAGGTGTCGTCACAGGAAATTTGTACGGCGGCTACCTGGAAATCTACACACACTTTTGCCAGGCATTATCGTCTAGATGTCTGGGCCCCTGAGCCCGGTTCCTTCAGGGCCAGTGTACTCCGAGCAGGACTCTCTCAGTCCCACCCTGGTTAGGGAAGCTTTGGTACATCCCAGGAGTCTGGACTGATCCGGGTACGTACAGGGAAAGGAAAATTGGTTCTTACCTGCTAATTTTCGTTTCTGTAGTACCATGGATCAGTCCAGATTCCCGCCCATGGGAAAACAGAGAGTCCGCTCAGCCGGTAGTTAGTCATATTTCTGCCAGTTTACCGAATGCCCCCCTTTTCAGGAAAAGAGTATGGGCATGGTTTCGTTCATTGCGTTCCAAGTTTTTCATTCCCACTGTTCATTGGGGGGAGGTTGTTTATGTGGAAGTTATGCTTTAATCTTTCTGCTTGGGTATAGTTTAATACTGACAGACTCTAGGTGGCACCTCAGGGGTATAGGATGGAGTCTGTTAAAACTTCTCTGTCTCCATCTGCTGGAGGGGAGGCAAAACCCAGGAGTCTGAACTGATCCGTGATACTACAGGAACGGAAATTAGCAAGTAAGAACCAAGTTTGCTTTGTGATCTGCCTAGCACGATTTATCGCTATAGGCGGAATATAAACATTTTCAAATAAATAAATAAATAAATAAATAAATCTCTGGAGTGCAGAAAAACTCAGTGTTGATCTCAGAAGATCTGGAGCAAAATTTTCAGGGATGAGACGGGATTGAAGCTATTTAGGGTGGTGGCTGCTAAAATATGGCATATTTAACCATGCGCTCTGTAGAAGGGTTTGGCTGTGAATAATTCAGCCTTTTAAAGACGCGGCATTTCATACGTTATGGCGATTTGAACAGGATGATACCCCCATCTCTGTTCTCGTTAGTAATGGATCTCTGCTCGTTGTACTGAAAGTGAACCATGCAATTGAAGGGCTGCCAGCACAGAGTAATGGAAAGCGCACAGTGTTGTGAAATGTGCTGACCATGCTCAGATCCAACCAATGCGCAGTGCACCATTTAACCCTGAGCAAGCCACTTAACTGGACAATGTGGTTTGCTGTATCTTGAAGTCCAGAAGAGAGACTTACAATGTAATGAGAATATTACAGTACTACTGTTTACTAACTAGAAACAACTCTGACGGCATGGGGCGAGCTCTCCATAAGCCTAAGCCACTCTTCATCCCCAAGGTTCATCAGCTCCAAGTACACTCGAAGGGCACTGTTCAGCAAGCTGGTGAGCGGCTAAAATAACCGGAGAACAGATATTCAGTGGGACTTGCACACACAAGCCTTCCAGGGATATACCCAGATAAAAGTTACACATGGTGTTGTATAAAATAGAATAAGTTACACGTGTTACTTTATCTGGGTTTACAGTTACAACAGCTATTTTTCCAACCTATGTTGCCTGTGCCTAAATCCAGGCCTGAGAGTGCTCAATCTGTGCACTCATTGGCTAACGTTCAGCCCCTTCCCCAGAACGCCACCACTGATGCCCCTTGTTGTCCGGATAGTTTATGCGGTCACCGGGGGTAAAATTTCAAAACTCAGCTTTTGTGTGCATAACTCGAAACGTTACGTGCACTAATACCTTGAATGTTGATCTCCCAGAGGCTGACCACATCTGGGATGAACGGTTACAGCTTTCATTAGCTCTAAGAATATTCAGGGCTTACCACATCTGGGATGAGATGATAGCGTTTTCTCTTCAGGGTCCTGACTGCGAACGAAACATCCACCACTCTCTCAGTGCGGATCTGTTCGCATATGATGCTCCCAGCGCAAAACAGCCCCGAGCGACTGGCCCCGTCACTGTGGACGAGAAAATCTTTAATCTGGCTCCAAAGGCAGAGCTTAAAAGCAGAAGGCAGCGTTGGGTAATAAGCAGAGAATAACAGAGAGACACAAACATGATAGCAAGTGAGGACTGCAAGGCCCATCTAATCTGCCCAATCCTGATGCAGTAGCACACAGCCTGCCCCATCTCAGGCTTTCGTGGATTCTGCGACAGTCTTCTCCTCCTACACCTCCACTCAGGAATCGATTCACCTTCAAGGTTTCCCTGGGGAGGGAGTTGCATCCTCTCTCCCAGTGTAGCCACTTGATGTCATTTGGTTATTTCGATGCTAATGGCTGGGACTTTGGTTAAGGACTCAGGCTTCTTGCATTAATCAGGGTTGAGAAGTGGATAAGGCAGGCTAAAGGTTTAAGTTCTGGGAGGGGATGCAGTGGCGGGGGGGGGGGGGGGGGGGGAGTATAAAGTGGGTAGGTTAGATATGGTGAGCTGCAGGGTTTTAAAGTGGTGTATGGTTTGTCAATAAGATTAAAGGTGGCGAAAGCCAGGATAGCCGCTAATGTGTAAATGTCAGGTTTCTCCTGAAGGATGGATGCATTTTGCCGAGTATTAGAGGCTTGATGTTGTATAAAGTAGAATATGTTTTATGTAACCTTTTTCTGGGCAGCATGTTTGATGGAATAGGTTTGTGGGAAGTGTTTTGCATAATGGAGGGCATGTATATGATTACATTTATTTGTTGCATGTTATTTGGTGGTTATTTTAATATGTTTTGAAATTTCACGTGTTGACTCTGTTGTAGGTTATATTTTGTTAAATGTATGTATTATTTGTACTTTTGAGATGTTTATTAGTTTGTAACTCACCAAGAGCACTATGTGTAAGATGAAATACATCAATAAATATAGGTGCAGGGGGTGGGCTGGCCCTGCCCTTATGATACAAAGGGATGCTGTTCCTCTGGATAACACATTGAAATCGTCGGCTCCGTGGGCTGCAGCAGTCAAAAAAGCAAACAGAATGTTAGGAATTATTAGGAAGGGAATGGTTAATAAAACGGAAAATGCCATAATGCCTCTGTATCGCTCCATGGTGAGACCGCACCTTGAATACTGTGTACAATTCTGGTCACCGCATCTCAAAAAAGATATAATTGCGATGGAGAAGGTACAGAGAAGGGCAACCAAAATGATAAAGGGGATGGAACAGCTCCCCTATGAGGAAAGGCTGAAGAGGTTAGGACTTTTCAGCTTGGAGAAGAGACGGCTGAGGGGGGATATGATAGAGGTGTTTAAAATCATGAGAGGTCTAGAACGGGTAGATGTGACTCTGTTTACTCTTTCAGATAGTAGAAAGACTAGGGGGCACTCCATGAAGTTAGCATGGGGCACATTTAAAACTAATCGGAGAAAGTTCTTTTTTACTCAACGCACAATTAAACTCTGGAATTTGTTGCCAGAGGATGTGGTTAGTGCAGTTAGTGTAGCTGGGTTCAAAAAAGGTTTGGATAAGTTCTTGGAGGAGAAGTCCATTACCTGCTATTAATCAATTTTACTTAGGGAATAGCCACTGCTATTAATTGCATCAGTAGCATGGGTTCTTCTTGGTGTTTGGGTAATTGCCAGGTACTTGTGGCCTGGTTTGGCCTCTGTTGGAAACAGGATGCTGGGCTTGATGGACCCTTGGTCTGACCCAGCATGGCAATTTCTTATGTTCTTAAAGTGCTGCCTGGCACCCCGAGGCATGTACCTGCAGTGCGTAGTGGGAAATCTGTGACCACTTCTACTGAAAGATGCTGGACGTGTTCCGGGAAGAGTCTCCCCACTTTGAGCTGAACCATCCTTTCCTTTAAAATGTGCTGACGTCTTGTGCATTATTTATACTTATAAAGTATTTGAGTATCTGTACCATATCCTCCCTCTCTTCCAGCTTATCTACACTTAGAGCCTTCATAGGACTTGCGGGATAGACCGGAAGTCCTATGAAGGTTCTGTCTACATCCTTTTGAAGATTCCCAGAATTAAAACCCAATACTCCAGATGACATGTGCAGAGGCATGATCGCCTCCTCTTTTCTACTGGTAATATCTCACTCCATGCACCCCAGCATTGTTTTGGCCTCTCACTCCTACGCTGTCACACTGTTTTGCTACATTGATGTTATCAGATATGGCCACCCTGAGATCTCTTCTGTTTGGTGGACAGGAGTACCTCATCCCCTGCCCATAAAGTACCACAAGCCCTGGATTTCTGTGCCCCAAATACAGCTCTACCCTTGTTGCATTCCGTTTTAGTTATTAAACTCTTAACCAGTCCTCGGGCTTTCTTAGCTTAGCCATTTTTTCTTTTTCCTCCATCTGGAAAATAGGAAAATTGGTTCTTAGCTGCTAATTTAGCCCTATGGAGTGCATTTTCAAAGTAGCTAAGCACAAAAAAGTAGCAATTTTCAAAAACCCAATTTTACTGAAATTACCTCCCAAGCGATACAGTATATCTACCTACGCTTAGGACCAATACTGTGTGCGGTCCTGGGCTCTATGTAACAGGGCAGTAGCTGAAGAAAAACTGTAAAGCAAGCCTTCCATCCCCTCTTTGTCTGCACCCTTGCTCTCCAAACCTCTCACACTCACCTGCATGTGACGAGAATATGGCTGTCCTGGGCTTGCTGCCGGCACCTCTCCACTTCTCCCAATAAGCTGATAATAGTCATGGGGCTTTCTGGAAGATGCTTGCCCATGGGCCAGTTGTTCATTTCCCATAATTTTATCTCCAGTTTTGAACCTGTGGACTAGTAAAAGCAAGAACTTATAAACAGGGAGGTGGTTAATTCATACAACTTGTGGTAATTCAACTCCTTCGGGTGTAGGCTACCATTTGTCAATATGAGCACATCTATTTTTCTGTGTAATTACAGACAGCTAGGCATTTTTTGCATATGTAGCAAATATACTCTTTTCACCAATCCAAGAAAAATGGGTCTCTTGCTAGACTGACTGTGCCTGAGAATGTACTTTTAACTAAAATGACCATGTAACCTCTCCTCCCAAAGCATTCCCATCCACTTGCACATTCAATTCCAACTTCTTGTACACGCCTATAGATGATTCACTCTGCGGCGCCTCATTGCATCTCCTCTCTTGTTTTCCCACACACCCGTCTTCTCAAACTCCACTCACTGGGTAAGCTGCTCTTATCTCTGCCCTTTTCCTCCGTCGCCTGATCTCGACTCCACACTGCACCGTACGCCTTTTCCTGAACACCTGCACCATGCTCTGTCTCTTTCCAAATTCAAATCAGCCTACATACTCTCTGCTTTGAGGTCACTTTTAAAACCTGCACCTTAATTCACCTGCACACGATCTTCTTGACTTTAACCCAGATAGGGGCAACAACTTCTACAGGAGGTCCCCATTTCTCTGGCACTTCATCGGGTTAAAAAGTGACAGGCTTTCGTCCGGGGCTGAGTTTCTGTGGCTGCCTTCACCCACCCAGCTCCTGATTTTGTTTTAGAGACAGTTGGTGGCTCAGAGACCTGATTCCTGCAGTTTTAACGTATTTTGGGAAGGACTTAAAAGTCCCACCTTGTGAGGCGCCGTTCCTTGCAGATTTACTCCATTAACGCTGCCCCTTCTTTAATTAATCCCACATCTAACCCACTGTGTTTCTTTCTTCCCGATCTTGGCCTCACTGCTTTAACTCAAAGCTTCTTATTTGGTTTTGTTTGTCTGTCTTGACGAGATTGTAAGCTCCGTGGAGCAGGGACTTTCTCTTACGTGTCACCTGGCAGTGCCATGCAAATGACAATAACTTTAATAAACTGGACAGCCCAAAATCCCAAACAGAATGTCAACATTAGAAATTCATATTGGAAGAAGAGTCAGATTGTGGCAGGATCTGGTGGAAAATGTAATCCTCCCTTACTTCTTTAAGTTTAGCTTCCTGGCTAGCTTAGCCCCAAATTAATCACGTTATGCCTTGCAAATCTCCTTCTCCAGCATAGATTTACATTTCTTTAAGGGGGAGCTCAGAACAGGCTGTGCGGCTCTTCTTACAGATCCAAGCCGGAGTGAGTAAATGATTAACTTGTACTTCTGAAAGTGCTTTTTGTACTTTAAAATGAACCAGTCCAAAAAATGAGGTGGAACTGGCCAGTAGCCAGGGGGCTGAAGCCTTGATGACCGGTGCTACTGCTCACAAGTTTCAAGCTTGGGCTAATTCAACCCCTCCTTTGTGTGTGCCCACTAGGCAGGCCCATTTTGAAACAATTTACCTGGCTAAACTGGCTTTTCTGAAACTTGCACATCCTCTGTCTGGGCTAAAAACAAGCATGGCCTTTCACAACGTGTGCACTTTTAGCCTGCGAAGAGAGGCCTTCCTAGGGGCATGTTCTGAGCAGGACTGGAGAGTAACATGCGCTGTGTTCCATGAACATTTGCCCACACAAAAAGCAGTTGCAAATGTGTGTGGGATCGTTTTACTCGCAGACCCTGAAGGCAATTGTCAAATGAAAGGAAAATTGGTTCTTACCTGCTTATTTTCATCCCTATAATACACAGATCAGTCCAGACTCCTGGGTTTTGCCTCCCTGCCAGCAGATGGAGACAGAGAAAAAAGTTTTACTGACGCTGCATTTAACCTAGCGTGCCACTTGAAGTTTCTCAGCATTGTACCTAAGCCAAGATGATTAAAAAGAAACCTTAAAACTAAGACTCCAAAACCCCCTCAACAAGTGGGAGAAAGGTGAAAGCTCAAAACTAGAAATCCCTTCCAACAGTAATAAAGGAGAATATCTTTGAATCCCTCAACAACTCTGCATTATACACTAAATATCAGTATGAGTGGACTTCTCCAACGGTGGGGCTCTGGACTGATCTGTGGTATTACAGGAACGAAAATTATCTGATAAGAACCAATGTTCTTTTCTTGTTCATGCCCAGATCATTCCAGACTCCTGGGATGTATCCAAGCTTTCTTACACAGGGTAGGACCGAGACAATCCCATTCGTAGAACATTCTCACCAAACCCCATGGAATCTGGAGCCCGGATATCCAAACAATAATGTCTGGTGAAGATGTGCAATGATTTCCAAGTAGCCACCTGACAAATCTCTTGTGGGGATACCTGTTGACACTCGGCCCAGGAGGTGGCCTGAGAGCGAGTCGAGTGAGCCCTCAAACCTTCTGTTATAAGGCGACCTTTACAAAGGTAAGCCGAGGCAATTGCTTCTTTTAGTCAGTGAGCAATCATAGCTTTACATGCTTTACATCCTTTCTTCAAACCATTCCAAGTTTTTGGGTACTTGCCAGGTTCTTATGGCCTGGATTGGCCACTGTTGGAAACAGGATGCTGGGCTTGATGGACCCTTGGTCTGACCCAGCATGGCATGTTCTTATGTTCTTACAAAGAGGTGATCTGACAAACAGAAATATTAGTGCCCGCCGGAAAGGAAGAGCACAAAACTGAAAGTGCTTCCCCAGAATCATAAATCAGTGAAATCGCTGGTGTTCCGGACTGATTGCTATATATAGATTTGTCTCCGTCAAGTCTAGGGACACCAGGAACTCTCCTTTGCATACTCGCTAGGATCGAGTGCAGAGTCTCCACCTGAAACTGGGATAACTTGAGGGCCGCATTTATCTTCTTTAAAACTACAATTGGTCAGAAAGTTCCTTCCTATTTTGGTGCCACGAAATAAATGGAATACCTTATTGTTCTCTGTTCCTCTGGAGGAACAGGAACTATAGCCCCCAGATGCTGCAAGTGATCCACAGTCCCTTGAACCTTCTTGGTGTTTGGGGTGCATGGGGAGTCTATGTAGGCTTCTCGAAACGGATGAGCAAATTCTAACTCGTAGCCATCTCTTATCACACTTAGGACTCACTGGTCTGTTGTCTTTTTGGTCCACTCCTCATGAAAAAGAGTCAAACGTCCCCCGATGCTGGAATGGAAAAGTGGATCGTCCTTGCTACATTGACTTGGCTCCTCTAGTTCCCTGACCAGGGTTGTCCTGGGTTAGCTTCCATCCACCATGAAAGGAATGCCTCCAAGACTGAGTTTTGCCCGAAACCTGTCTTTGGGTCTCCAAAGAGGCATTATTTTGGTAAAATCTCCTATTATTATTATTATTATTATTATGAAAACGGGAACAGGCGAGAAAGGATCTTCTTCCATTCTTCGGCTTGTCCTCAGGCAACTTATGCCCTTTGGACTCTCCAAGATGCTTTACCAGTTGCTCCAAGTCCTTTCCAAATAGGAATTTTCCCTTGAACGGGAGAGCCCCTAACTGCGATTGGGACCATACATCAGCCGACCAGTTTCTCAACCAAAGCAGTCACCTGGCCAATACTGCTGCCACCATAATCCTAGAAGATGTTTTGACTAGGTCATACAGGGCATCCGCCACATATGCCACTGCTGCCTCCATTCACTCTGCCTGCTTCTCTGCAGAAGCAGAGGTAGGCTTCTTCGCCTGCAAGTGTTATACCCAATGCTACTGCAAACTGCATCATGTTTGCCTAAAGCTGAAGCCTCAAAAATTCTTTTGAGATGGGACTTCCAATTTCCAGTCCTCAACATTTTTCAGTGCAGCTGAGCCAGCAACCGGAATGGTGGTTTTCTTGGTCACCATCGACACCAAAGCATCCATCTTTGGAAGTGACAAAAGCTTGAGCAGCTCTTCGGGCAACGGATATAATTTATCCATAGCTCTACCAACCTTCAGGCTGGTCTCAGGAGTAACCCACTCCCTGAACACCAATTTTCTCATTGACTTGTGGAAAGGAAAAGCCTTTGACGGACCCCTCAAACTGACCGTAACGGGGTCTGTTCCTTCCTGGTCAGGCTCTTCCAGTGGAATCTTGATACTCAGCTCCTTAAGAAAATGCAGAATCAAGGACCACAGTTCTTCCTTACAGAAAAAAAGTACCACCACTGAAACTTCAGAGCCATCAGAGCCCTTCCTGGAATTAGCTGGGTGAGCTGAAATTCCCAGAATCCTCTGAACACTAGCCAACCTTCTATTCCCGGAGACCTTAGGCCTTTTTATCAGACAAGAATCATCCTTAGAGCAATCCTGGGAATGAAGCCTCTTATCACCTGCTTTCTTGGCCAAATAAGCCTTATGCAAAAGCAAGATGAAATCTGAAGAAAAGGCAGAAGAATCATTTGAATCCTCCCTCAGCTGGTCCTCCTCCAATTCAGAGGCTTCCTGCCTCTCACTGGAGACCTGCAAAGCTGGTAATAAAGGGGGTGGGGAATCTCCTGCCTCTGCAGAAAACATCCATAGCAGGCCCCAATGCCCTTGGAACCTTCTTGTGTGCATCTACTGAAGCAACAACTCCGAACTGCCTTCCCCTCTAGAGATGCAACAGGCCGGCAACTCTCCACATGATTTGCAGCACTTGTCACATGCCATAACTCCCCTCAGGCAGTGGCAGGAGCCGCATGTAGGCCCGACAGGCCAAGAGTTGCGTGTTGCCTGCAGCCATGTGCAGAGAGGAGCTGCGCGGTACGCTTACCACCTGCTCCCCTGGAACCCCGATCAGCATTAGCAAAGATGCGACCGCCCGCACAGAAGGAGATCTGACCTCCGCTCAGGAACTAACAACACTGCTTGATAATTTTTTTTTTTAACTTTAATAGCTGTAAGCAGAGAAGAGAAAATTCAAGTACTTCCCTCAAACGCCAGCCGTCCAGCAGATCTGATGCGGGACTCCTGGGGAGAGGGAACTGGACCACCAGCTATCAGCCCCACAGAAGTGCAGAGCGAGCCAATGAAAGAGTCACTAACTCTCTGCTTGTCCACCTCAAACCACGGAGGATGGCCCCACCAGGATCTAACAACTCCTGGGAGGACTCCTGAAGGCTATTTTCCTCTTTATTTATTTTTTTTAAATACTCCAAACTTCAGATTTTACACCTCTACCATCTGTTGGAGACAGAGAAATACTGAGAGACTGCAGGTGGCACTCTGGGTTATGTGCAGCATCAGTGAAACATTTTTTCTCTGTCTCCAGCTGCTGGCAGGGAGGCAAAACCCAGGAGTCTGGACCGATCTGGGTATGAGCAGAAAAATGAAGCTTTCACCAATACAATTGCAAGATTCATGCTTCAAGGGCATGGAGCTCTCTGACTCACTCAGGAACTCAGAAGAGTAGAAATTGTGATCAAGCTTCTCACTAAGGTGGGGTTGAAGCTGACGACTCTGAAGCCAGATCTTATCTCATACTGAGCCCTCCCCATTCACTAGAGGCAGAATCTGACAACTACAACTCAAGGCCAACATTCGGAAACAGGTCTGCCACTGCAACATCTGTTGCTGCAGCTTTGGCTAATCTTAAGCACCTAGAACAGTTTCATGGCTATGAAAACAAATGAAAAATAAAAGGCAAATGCTTGGAGAAAAAATACAAAGTCAAGTGACACGAGTCAAAACAAAAGGGCTGATGCAAAGAAACAGGAAAAATACCAAAAGGCTCCAAAAAACGGAAAGAGTTACGGAGCAATGAAGAACCCTGAAGAAAGGGGTGAAATAAAGAGACAAGGAACAACCACGGAGTGAAAACCAGATGCACGCTGGGGAGGAACTCCTTTGACTCTATGGTGGAAAAAGAAGCAAGAGAGCTAGAATTAAATTACAGAACTCTGTTTAAATTACATCTGGAAGTTTCCTCTAGCAGCCATGGGCTGGAATCATGTGACCGTAGTTCTTTACCTTGAAAATAAGAATATTCCATTTCCCCTCAGTCTCCCTGATGACTTTAGGGATTCCCTAAAACTTCAGACGCCAGGATCAGATTGGGATCATTTTGGACTGCCCGAGGTCAGACGATACTACTTCTAAGGATATTCCCCAACTACATGCCTTCCCAGCAATACTGGCCAACTTACCTCCTTATTCTTGGTTAAACTTAGTGTTATCTTGTTAAATCCAGCTCCTGGCTTCTCTGAGATTACCTTCACATGGAAAGGGCCTTGCTTGGTTTCACTACGTGCCGGCCAGAGCTTGGGGTACGTCTGTAGACAGAACACATATGCATCACTGATATTTAGCATGTGAAATTGCCAAACATTAAAGGCAGAGGGCGATTTAGATCATTTATAATCAGAGATGGAACAGTGCTTTATTTCCCACTTGTGGGTTTCCATTTCAATGGGAACGGGTCTCTGCTCTCTGGTGCCTCTGTATGCAGTTACCCAGGGTTTTTCTTCTCTTATTAACCCTACTTCTTGTGTAGCCAACTGTTATAGGACCAGTCTTCAGCCGTATCCTAGTACATGTGCACTGAGTGTCATGATGGCTGGGACTGGGCTAGTAAACACTACCCCTGCAGTGTCTCCAGTGCCGGCTGGGTCTGTAGAACAGAAGCCAAGCTCGGGAAATGAACCTGTACGTCAGGCATGGCAGCAGATCCTAAATCTGGCTAAACAAACTCTTCTACCCTGTAATGGATTGGACAGATACCCATACAGTGGGGCATGAAAGGGAAAGGGTTAAATACATGCCCTTTTAATTGGCTGTATGGACAGGGAGCAGCAATTGGTAGCCTAGGCGAGATCAGTTAAGGCACTATTTAAACATCCTGTGAGTGGCACCAGCTTAGGTCTCCACAAGCTGCAAGGGTCAGACATGTGAGGGAGAGAAAGCAGAGTTGCTTACCTGTAACAGGTGTTCTCCGAGGACCGCAGGATGTTAGTCCTCACACATGAGTGACGTCATCAGATGGAGCCCCAATGCAGAAAACTTATGTCAAAGTTTCTAGAAGTTTGACTGGCACACTGAGCATGCCCAGCATGCCCTATACCACACATCCACACGGGATCCCTCTCCAGTCTTGTATCATAGAATTAAATTTTAAAAACAAAAGGGAGAAATCCAACTCTGTGGGATGACGGGCAGGTTTCGTGAGGAATAACATCCTGTTATCCTCGGAGAACACCTGTTACAGGTAAGCAACTCTGCTTTCTCCGAGAATAAGCAGGATGGTAGTCCTCACACATGGGTGAATCCCTAGCTACAGGCTGCTCCACAACAAAAAAGAGAACCAAAAGACACTCAACCATGTGCCAACGAGCATAACAACAATAGTGCTGTTGGTAACAGAGAGGGAGACTGCCTGAAGCCAAACCACGGGCCCTAGGCAGGGAGAGTTGCATTCTACACCTCAAACAGGTTCTGAAAGACAGACTGGCCAAGCCTACTGTCACATCGGCCATCTCTATCCAGATAGTAGTGGGATGCAAATGTGTGGAGACAACTCCACATCACAGCCTTGCAGATCTCCTCCACGGAACAGCTTGCAAGTGAGTCACTGACACTGCTATGGCTCTGAAAGAATGAGCCTTGACATGATCCTCAAGATGCAGTCCTGCCTGGGTATAACAGAAGGAGATGCAATTTGCTAGCCAATTGGCAATGGCAACTCCCATCCTACTGCTGTCAAAAGAAATAAAAGGTTGATTGGACTGTCGATGGACTTCTGTCCGCTCCAGACAGAAGGCTAAGGCTCGTTTGCAGTCGAAACTAAACAATGTTGGTTCACCTTGGTGCGAATGGGGCCTGGGAAAGAAAGTTGGCAGGACAATAGACTGGTTAAGATGGAAGTCCGTCACCTCCTTAGACAGGAAGACCACCCTGTCATGTTAAAAATTTTGTATAAGGTGGATAAGTCACTAAGGCCTGGAGCTCGCTAACCCTGCACACTGAAGTGACTGGCACGATAAATATGACCTTCCAGGAGCTTCCATCAGCTGAGTTCGTACCACACTGAGGTCCCAAACACAGCGGGAAGCCATAGGGGAGGCTTCAACTGAAGCAGGTCCTGCATAAAATATACAACTATAGGCTGTACAGAAATGGGCGTATCATTTACATCATGGTGTTATCACCAATTGCACTCAGATGGACCCTAACGGAGCTGGTTTTAAGCCAGCCTCCGATAGGTGTAGAAGGTAATCAAGCAGTTTTTGTGTGGGGCAGGAGAAAAGATCTAGGGCCTTCTGCTCACACCATATGGAAAACCTCCTCCACTTCAGTCCATAGGACTTTCTAGTGGAAGGCTTTCTAGAAGCCATTAGGACCCAAGACACATCCTCTGAGAGATAGGAAAATTAGTTCTTGTCTGTTAATTTTCGTTCCTGCCTGAGATGTGCTCCTGACTAGCCAATTGGCCAGATAGGAAAAGACAAGCACTCACAGCCTGCGGAGATGCGTCACCACCAAGGCTGGGCATTTTGTGAAGACACGTGGGGCTGACGCTAGCCCAAACGGCAACACTCTGTACTGGAAGTGCTGTTTCCCCACCACGATTCGGAGATATTTCCTGTGACCTGGGAAGATCTCAATATGGGTGTACACGTCCTTTAGATCGATGGAGCATAGCCAGTCCCCACTTTGCAGATGGGGGATCAAGGTGCCCAGGGAAAACATCTTGAACTTTTCTTTTTTTAGAAACTTGTTCAAAGCCCTTAGGTCTAGGATGGGATGGAGTCCTCCTGTTCTCTTTGGAATCAGAAAATACCTGGAGTAGAATTCCTGCCCTCTCTGCCTTGGTGGGACAGGCTTAACCGCCCTGGCTGTTAAGAAGGTGGAGAGCTCCTCAAGCAGCACTTCCTGATGCAGCACTGGCTCCCACAACGGGCATGGAGGGCAATTTGGCGGGACACCCAATCCTGCTTGTCCTTGGAGAAAGCATTGCTTTACCCACGGATCCGTTTGAACATTCTCCTGTCTATACTCCTAGCAGACATGCAGCCACCTCTGTGTTGCATGGTTCTCCCATCTACATTTCACATTGCGCATCAACTTCCAAACAAGAGAAGGGAAGGGAAACAGTATTTCAGTACTAGTACCAAATCATAGTTGGATACACTGAGGCACCAAGAGATAAAGGAATTTACCTACCAACCCATATTATCTATTTTAACACAGATGTTAAATTGTAATTTATGTTTCAATGTACTAAGCTAGTGAGATGACCACCATATCCAGCATTATCCTGACTACTGTGGCACCCCTATGGGTAGACCATTAGATGTCCCTAATTCCCCATACATAGGACTAGGAATTGGCAGTTCCTCCCATATGAGGTAGCTGAAGAGGTGGACCTGGCTATAAGAGGGTCAAAGTGGGTTTTGCAGGAGGAGTTGAGGAGAGCATTTCTATGATGGTGGTGGTGGTGGTGGGGGGGGGGGGGGGGGGGGGGGGATGGACGGGACCCTAGAGTGAAGGGTCCTTTCTCACTGGAGAGGCCTACAGCCTTTCCCAAATTCTTCTGGGAGAATCAAATTGGTACACATCCTGCCAGGTTAGGAGCTGAGTGGAAGGAAGTAAGGCAGCTCCAGAATTTAGTCTGAAATATTTCAGCCTGGGCTTTGAGGAATCCCCAACTACAAATCAAGGGAGCACGTTGGATGACCCTTCCCAAGATCTTCAGGCAGGAGGCAGGTGCAGGTCGGGGCATCCTGTGAAGTCTGTGGGATCCAGGTGGGATTGGGGAAAAGGTGCCATTCGGGGCCAGCCAGCAGCAGGGAAGCCACCTCGCCGCCCAGTTCAAGGGAGTCAGGAACCGCCCCTGGAGCCAGGAAATCAGCACTTACACAGGGAGAGTAAAAGGATAATCCTTGTACAGACACACCTCACTTGGAAATTGATTTGACTTTTAACAGAACCAGTAAACGTTTTCTTTGAACACCCCATCCTGTGTTCAGTCTCCTTGATTACGCATCCTCAGAAAATACCAATCACAAGCAGCAACACAAGGAGAGGTCACTCCCCCCACCTGGACCATAGCAGAAGCTTCTTCATAGAAAGAAAACCCCCCCCCCCCCCCCCGGGGACAGTGATAGGGAAGAAAGCCCCAAGAGACAACACATTATTGTATGTACCCGCTGCGGAGATGCCCCTCAGGAGAAACGGCTTACACTACGTTAAGGAGAGCAGGAGGTAGCTCACCCAGGGAATACCTCTCACACCTTCCCAACCTGTGTCTATGAGAGAAATGCTTAGCAAATGAGGCCCTAAGATTGTAAGCCCACTGGGGAAAAGGACCTAGCTCCCGTACCTGAGTGTAATCTGTTTGTCATGAAAGGCGGAATGTAAATTAAAAAAAAAAAGAAAAACGTTCCCATGTCATCCCAGCTCACCTCATCCAAGTCCTGCACCCTGTTCATGAGGATCACAGACGTGCAGTTATAATCATAAACGAGAGCCCAGAAGTCAGGTAAGGTGTCCTTCAGTGGTAACTGAGTGATGATAAATTTATCTTCTTCTGCATATGACTAACAGGGAGAGAGAGAAGATTGATCAAAACCGGCTTTAACATCCTATTCTCTAAGTGAACTTAATAGCAGGTAATGGACTTCTCCTCCAAGAACTTATCCAATCCTTTTTTAAACACAGCTATACTAACTGCACTAACCACATCCTCTGGCAACAAATTCCAGAGTTTAATTGTGCGTTGAGTAAAAAAGAATTTTCTCTGATTAGTCTTAAATGTGCTAATTGCACTCCCCATTATACGTGATCACTTCTTCCTAGAGATTTTAAGAAAAGCCTCTCTCCCACAGACCCTCCCCATCACCAGCACAGAACACTTGTCTCTGCCTTGCCTCTTTGATCCACTTTTCTCTTTACATACTGCATGTCACCTCTCTCTTCCCCGTCCCCAAACAATGAGAATGTCATTCAAGAGGTGACACCAAATCCTTGGGAGGGTGAGGCAGCAGTGGGGCAATGGGGCTAATTTTTGATGAACTCAACTAGAAGAGGACTGGATGGGTCCTACTGTAATTACACATGTTTTGGGTAGGGGGTTCATGCTCAGACTCAATGCTAGCTGATTAATACTGCAGTTACGGGGCAGACTTGATGGCTTAGTGGCTTCTGCTCCCTGGGCTGGCCAGTACTGGGGATGCTGCGCAGACCCTTATACCTGCAAGGAGGGAGTCTTAGCCATTGCTCATTAGCGACACCTAGTGGCCAGAGTTGGGTCCATGTTTGCTGGCCTTCAAAGGGAACCATGTGTTTGTGGCCTGTGGGCAAAGACTGTTGTCAGAAAGGCTGGGTTGAGTTGGGAGGGGGTTCGATAAAAATAGGGGGAAATCCCCGGATAGTTGTGAATGAAGGCTGACGGCTCCAGGTATCAGCCCTGCTTCCGACTGAGCTGGAAGTGCAAAGTCGCAGGAAAAAACTGCTGGTCCATAAGAAAAGCAGTCTGTGGCTGTCGCATAGAGTCACATAATCATGCACGATATGTCATCTTATAACATTCCCCAGATCAGTGCGTGCTCAGAGCCAGAATCTGCCGACTTACATTGGCAAAGACGGCATTGACATATCCAGGAGAACCATCTCTGCTGAGGACTGACATCAGAATTGGGCGCCAAATATCCGCTGAAGGAAGAATTGGAGAGAGAGAGGTCAGCGCACAGCGTAAACGCAATCTTTTACTTCAGGACCTTTTTTTTTGTTTTTAAAATACAAGTTTAGCATTATAATGACTATGTTTGCAAAATGGATTTATGTTTTTCCCGTATTCTCCCAGTATTCTTAAAAAGAAAGCAGATTACTCTTTTTATAGAGAAATCAGATTCTTCCTTTGGAAGGGGAAGAGATCTCGGGGGAAAGGTGGGATGAGTTTACCGGACAGTCAAACCTACAATGAAGCAGCTAATCTTTGGCATATAGGGGGAATGGGTAATAGGCACAGATTACTATCCTGTGCTGGAGATAGAGTGGGCTTTGGTGTATCCTTTGCTGCTTTATTATGTTTTGCACTCTAAATACTCGCAACTCCCATGACCTCTTAAGAACCATGTGTTATCGACACCTGCAATGGCTACGTGGAGATGGATTGCTTTCAGCCTTTTTCACCGATCTGTGGTAATGGATTTTTTTAAACCTGTCATATATCCATCCATTTTATCCAGATGGGAAAAGAGAGGACCTGCTTTTGTGATCCACATGTTAAATGACAAAGGGTTTATTAAATCTTTTACAGAGTTACAAACCGAGGGCAGGATTCGTCAAGGTATTTTCCCATAGACACAGGCAGAGAATATCCCTCAGAGGGATCACTATACTTATTTGCAAGAACCACACCATTTTCGATCTATCAATCTTGCTGAGCTTCGAGCTGTCAATCGGACCTCACTGAAAGGCTGGTTTGATGAGCATGTTTCTTGCAGGCTAACTCTGTCTAGTTTACATAAGACTGTGGCAATGCTTGCGGAGGAAAAGAAATGTGAAAATGTATGGAACAGATGGACTCAAGAGATACAGGTTCTGAGACCAAGAAATACCCTTATCAAGTGTTTTGGTTACATTGACAAAATCACCATCAGTGCAAAGCTTCGAGAGACACAATTTAAATTTAGTGTACGTTTCTCAGAGTCAAGCATTTATGGTTTGTATTTTGGACTCCAACAAGTGTATAAAATACGAATCAGAAGTGGGTAATTTAGGTCACATGCTCTGGACCTGTGTTTGGCAAGCAGAACACGCCAATACTGATCTAGTTTTAGATATACACTGTCATATGAACATTCGATCTGCTTTGTTCGGTGACTTCTCTCATCTAAATTTGGGCACTCTATATCAGGCACATTATTTTGCAGAAATGTTGGCATCGAGTTTGTATGCTCGGTATTGTTACATGGGTGCTTTACAGCTTCAGCACTTTGATGCAACTGGATGATGGGGTGGCTAGATTTGGTAAAGCTTAGATGGAAGATATCATTGCTTTGAATGATGATTTCTCGTGAGAATTTTTTTTTGGAGGATTATTGGCAAAAGGATTGTGTGTTAACATTTATCAGAATCTGTGGATTACAAGGAGGATAATGATTTGGCGCAAAAGCGCTGTGTTCAATTTACAGCGCAATTTGGTCCACTTCTGTATGACACCTCTACTTAAGTTTTTGACAAATCAAATTGTGGGTGGTTCTCCATTTTTTTTTAGATACTCTAGAACTTCTCGATTTTAATTAATTATGTAACTTCACAATTGATGTCCCGCAGTACTGCTGCAAATGGTGATTGACGCCAATCTGTCTAGTACTTGGCAGAAGTGATGATGCTCAACAGAAAAGCAAGCGCTAGCTCTCTGTTAATGGGATTTGATGGACATCCCCCATGAGACCTGGAAGGCCTGACCTAAGGCTTCAGCGAGATGGCTCCACGGAGAAGGGCAGAGGGCACCATTTCAGGTATGCACTGTGCCAATGCACCACCTTACCTGGCAGGATCTCCTGGCTGCGGTTCTTGCCTGTGTTGCTTGGTTTCTTGGCCTCTCGGCAGGTGTACAATAGATGTATCTCTGAATATTTCTGCAGTGCCTACAAGAAAAGGGAAAGTTTCATCACACCAGCAAGGATTAAAACACCAAAAATAATTTGTATTTCCCTAGCAGCTTTAATCCAATGAGGATCCCCATAAACTCGATGGTTTATGTGCATATTATTTCACAGGTACACATGCAGCCGCTTCTGGGGTGTAAAGTCTGTTTCTCACTCTTAGTGCCTGATCTACTTGGCATATTCCAAAGAGGAAAAGGAACAATGACGTCCTTCCTGATCATATCCTAGATCAGTCCAGACAAGTGGATTTTGTATCCCCACCAGAAGACAGAGGCAGAGAAAAAATACTTTGAGACACTGCTACATAACTGAGAGTGCCACCTGCAGCAGATGGTAGAGGTGCAAACCTGCACGTCTGGAGTTTAAAAAATAAAAGAAGAGAGAAGAGAGAAGAGAAAAGGAAAATTAGCTTCCTGGTGTGTTAGGTGCCTTAGAGGGCCATTCTTTGGGTAGAGCTGGGCGAGCCGGGGGTTGGTTATTCCTGGCGGTATCGACCTGAAACATCTAGAGGGCTGAAAGTCAGGGATTCTAGTTTCCTCAGCTCTTCTGTGGTCCCCTCACTGATGCCTGCCACTGGATACAGGGAAGTACCCCTTTTCTTCTTTCCTGGGGAGCTGTAGCTTTAAAAAAAGAAATGTGTAGCTTGCAGCCGGGAGCCAGGAAAGCGGCACGCTGTGTACAGAGAGTACCGTTCATGTCCGAGAAACAAGACATGAGTGCTGTAGCATGAGGGTGAGTGGGAAAGCATTCGCTATTTCTTCCCGGGGTGGGAAAGCAAGCGTGTGTGGGCCGAGACTGTCAGTGCTGCATGGTGAAGTGCTTGCTACTACATGGCACAGGCCGCTGCCCACGTGAAGTTGTGTTGGGCCTGTGGGGTGAGTAGCTCGCATCTCTCTGCTGGCGCGCTGTGTACTGCTTGTGTTGACGGGGATATGGTAACCTCTGCAGAGGCTTCTTCCCGGCGGGTCACCTGTTCTAAAGGAGTTATGCCACAGACCTCAGGGGATTCTGAGGAAACAGCGGCCATTTTGTCACTGAGTGCTAGTGACTTGGAGCCCTTTTCTACAGACTTTGTCCTTCTCCTCCACAAGGTTTTTTTAGTCAAGAAAGGAGTAGGAGGTAAATGACAGGTGCCCCAGAAGTCTCTGCTTCTAGCTAAGAGGCACGAAGAGAGGCTGCTGGGGAAGTCGGGGATATTCCATCTCTTGGGCCTAGGAAGTGGTTTGCATGAGCCCGTAGAGTCGGCTTTGGACTCAGATGAGGAAGGGGATCCTCAGGGAGTTTTTGGAGCTGATCCGGCGGTTGACTGACAGTTGATCCTCCGTATGTTCAGGGAGCTTCTGGTTCACATGGCTCAGGACAGGCAGAGCCTGAGGAGTTGCCAGTATCTGAAGGGGATGACCCTATGGTGGTTCGTTTGTTCTGAAAGGAAGAGTTGGGTCCACTGATTCCTCAGGTCCTGGATGAGCTGGGAATTAAGGTGGCGCAGGAGGAATCGGAATCTTTTACTTGAAAATTGTGTGGATAAGGGGCACACATTTGAAAGCCTCAAATGCACAGTGCTAGAGGTGGTAAATAAAGATGAGCGTGGAGGTAACTTGAATCAGAGGTTATTGCAGAGAGAACAGCGGTGGATTTTTAAGCTTCAGACGGTACATCCCGCCGGACTCAACAAGGAAGTTGATTGGTCCGTTTTTATGTGAAAAGGTAACCTGATTGGTTGGGATTCAAGTAAAAGAAGGAGTATAAATACTGACACTTCCGCTGCGTGGCGTCGGAGCGTTAAGCGCCATTTTTGAAGGAGTGCTGCGATACTGAACCGGGAACGGCCGGGAAAAAGTAAGTCCTGCTGGTTAGTGGCGATATAAAGATATTCGTAGAAGAGCGTAAGAAATAGACAGAAAGATAAAAGGAGTGTTCTTTGATTTGATTAACAGATTGAGTCCCCTGAAGAAGGCGACATTGGATGCCGAAACATTGCCAATGTTGGGAGTTTTACAACAGGAGCAACGCAGCGGGCAATAGTAAAAAAGAAGAAGACACGAAACAATGGTTTGATTGTCAGTAAGAAATTTAGATAAGTTCATCGATAAAAGTTGTTTGATAGCGTTTTCACTTTATGGGAAAGTAGGTTTTAAAATAATGAGTTATTTAATGCACAACAAGTAAAAAAGATATATAAAAAATGTTTTTTTAAATTGGGCAGAAGTAAATGACGTGACACCTAGTGCTTATACATGAAACTGATTGAAGAGCCTGAAGACTGTATCAAGCAGAGCACTTGCAATTCCAATACTAATTCCCAAAAAATTTAATATAAAAATGTAATTTAAAATGTTTTTGTATTTTACAATTTAAGTGAGAGGTCCTTATAAGGGTTGTTGTAGTTGGAAGGTAATGGATACAACTTAGCCATGGCCTGACCCACCTTCAGGCCCATCTCAAGAGTATCTCACTTCCTGACCACCAGCTTATTCACTGATTTGTGAAAAGGAAAAGCTTTCACTGGACCCTCAGGCCATCCATGACTGGGTCCACTCCCTCTTGATCGGAGTCCTCCTGAGGAACCTTGATCCCCAGCTCCTCAAGAACATGCAGAATTAAGGGCCACAGCAAACTCTTTCCGGAAAATACACACCACCTTAGGGTCTTTCCACTCTGCCACTGGCACCTGGCCCAACTCTTCATCCAGATCTGGCCCATCCAGACCTTTATCGGGAGCAGCTGGATCACTGCCAGCCTCGGAAGGATCCGGAAAGGCTGGAACCTGCGGAGCCCCTTCTGAGTCATCGGAGTCGACATACCCAGAGCAGTCCTCATTCCAAGGACCTGGGTGCTTTGCACGGAAATGGACCCCCAGAACTACCAGATCTTTTAGCCGGCCGCCGATCACCAGGCCCCTGAGCCCAGTCCCTCCTCCCGGCCGCCTTTCGCACCAAATATGCTTCGTGCAGAAGCAGGACAAATTCAGAGGAAAATGGAGTGGGATCCTCTGATACATCCTCAGAAGGATTTCTCTCCCCGTCCAAATTGAGCTCCCTCCAATTGAAAATACCCTGTTCCACCGGAGACAGCAGATGTGGGAGGTCCTTCCACCCCTGAAATAGGCTGGAGAATCTTAACATGTAAGCACTTACTTTCTGCTTATATGCTCTGCTCTCCAGTTAGAAATTGTTTAACCTATCCTTTTTTTCTAACAGCCTAGTTCCACATTCCCTGTTATAATGTAACTTTTTTGCTTTCATTGTTAACTGGTTTACCCCCTAGTTTATTGTAAGCCGGTACGATAAGACCTGGTCTTGAGCATCGGTATATTAAAAGAATTTAAATAAATAAATAAAATAAACCCAAAGAGGAAGTCCCCCTGCCGGACCGAAACCTCTTTGAGTCCCAAAAATGGGAATGGGATTGAAAAACCTTCTTACTGGCCATCTTATCCTCTGGCAGTCTGTTTCTCTTGGATTCCCCCAGGGACTTCATCAGCTGGTCTAGATCTTTCCAAAAAAGCAGCCTCCCCTTGAAAGGAAGATTGCATAGGTGAGACTTGGACCACCTTCTGCCGACCAATTGCGCAACCACAGACGTCTGTGCACAGCCACCACTGAGATCATATTTGTAGCCGAAGTAGGCACCAAATCATACAAGGCATCCGCCACATAAGCCACCCCAGCTTCTACGCAAGCCACCTGAGCAGGGGAAAGCACACTAAACGAGGCCTGCTCCTGAGGCTTCTGGATCCAGCACAAACAAGTCCGCTGCATCATGCTAGCACACACCGCTGCTCGCAAACTCAAGGCTGACACCTCGAACATCCACTTCAACTGAATCTCCAACTTGCAGTCTTAGACATCCTTCAGCGCGGCAGACCCCGCCACCAGAATTGTAGTCTTCTTAGTTACTGCAGAGACCGCTGCTGTCTTCCTTCGGAGTCTTAAGGCAGTCCAAATGCACTTCCAACAGGGGATAAAGCTTTGCCATTGCCCTTCTGACCTTCAAGCCTGCTTCTGGGAAATACCACTCCCAGCTAATCAGCTTCTGAATCTTTTTAGGTATGGGAAAGGCACATCTTTTTAGGTATGGGAAAGTCCATCCAGAACTGGAATGACGCCTTCATTATCAGACTCCTCCTGAGTTAGCTTTACCCCCAATTCTTCCAGCACCTGTGGAATAAGGGGCCAAAGTTCCTCCTTCTTTGTTGCGTTGGAGGTGGACCCTTGGGCCGAGGTGGGGTTGATGCAAACCATAGGTGAGGACATACAGATCCCCACCGTCAGCAGGTGGAGTGGGCTGAAGGTAGAAGCCGCTGGAGCTTCACCTATACCAGCCCTCGTTCCCCACGGGTTGAGCCTTTGGGTGCCGGGGCCGGCAGGACTTAGGTGGGCCTTGAGGTTGATAGACAAGAGAGGTTGGTTCAGCCCAGAGACAGCAGTTGGTAGATGGCATAGTCCTATCCTGGACTGGGTACGGTACTGGAACTCGGGCGCCAATGGAACGGAGATTAGCTGGAGGCGCTCAAGCACAGATAGGCTGGAGCCTAATAAGTCCACGTCCAGGGAGTAGGCTGGGAGAGGCATCACTGACAAGCTTGGATCAGGGCCGGCGGCAGAGCAGAGATCGTGGCAAGCAATGCAGAGTTCTGATCACAGAGGAGTCAATAGCATAGTCAATCAAGGCAATGGTCTGATCACGGAGAAGTCAATAGCATTAGTCAATCACAGCAATGTTCTGATCACAGAGGAGTCAATAGCATAGTCAATCAAGGCAATGGTCTGATCACGGAGAAGTCAATAGCATTAGTCAATCACAGCAATGTTCTGATCACGGAGAAGTCAATAGCATTAGTCAATCAAGGCAATGGTCTGATCACGGAGAAGTCAATAGTGTAGTCGGGCGTAGCGGAGGTCCGGGTCTGGAGATAGGCTGTAGCGTAGTCGGGCGAAGCAGAGGTCTGGGTCTAGAGATAGGCAATAGCGTAGTCAGGCGTTGCAGAGGTCTGGGTCTGGAGATAAGCAGTAGCGTAGTTGGGCGAAGCAGAGGTCTGGGTCTGGAGATAGGCTGTAGTGTAGTCAGGCAAAGCAAAGTCGATATCCGTAGAGTCAGTCCAACACATAGACAGGGCAGGAACGAAGAAGACAGGAACCAGGAACAACGGAGGCCAGGAACGATGAGTAGAGAGGATTCTCTAGCAGCAATGAGTACTCGAGTAGCGAGGAGACCTGTTGCAAAGGCAACGCTATGGAGCGAGTTCTGAGCTTAAATACACTGAAGAGTTTGGCATCATCATCCGGGGCTGCGGCCAGGTTCCCGCCGCAGGCCCTTGATAAGGATCAGAGATGCGCACGTGCGCGCCTAGGGAGGGGCTTGGCATGGATAGTGGCGTCTCTCCGCGGACTGCGCGGAGAGGCCCGACGAGCAATGGCATCTTGAGCTGCAATACTGGGGACCATGGCAGAGCCGGAGGCATTGGGGGCGGCCTGAGGTCGGAGCTGGCAGCCCACCGCTGCTAGCATGGAGGAACCAGAAGCTGAAGTCTGTGTAAGAAGATGAGGGGGTGCGCTGCGGGTCTGCCGCGGATGGCACGCGTAACATTCTTAAACAGACAGAAAACCCTTGAGGGTCATCCTCCTCGGACCTGGTCTCCATGAGATCGGATGGATCTGGGGTCTGGCCCCATCCGGGACCCCACTTGGATCCGCTCCATGCTGTGAAGCAGCATTCTCTTCCAAGTCATCGAGATCCCTGGGGGTCACCCTCCGCACCAGATCTATGTAACCCCAGGGGCATGTGCACATGCCCAGAACCGCCCGCCGAAGCCAGCCTAGGTCTCTTGGGAGGCCCTGGTCTTCTATCTCTGGATCTACTCTCCTCTGCACTCTGCCTGGCCAAAATAGCCTCATGCATCAGCAGGACAAATCTGGGGAAAACCCCTGGCAGGCCCTCAAACCCCTGCTCAGGAAGATCGGACTCTGAAACCACTCCTGCCTCCTGGTCATCCTCCAGCTCCTGCCCCGCAGGAGAAAGCGGTGGAGGGGAGCCACTGGGGTCCTGATCGGCTGGAGTTTCCTGTCTGCCATTCCCTTCGGGAGAAGGCACCGAGGAGAACCCCCCCCTTTAGAGCCTGCTGTGGTCCCTGCGGCACGAGAGATCCCTCCCCTCCCGATGCACAACCTGTGCAGAAGGAATGAGAATTCAAACAGGCAGACCAGAGCCGCAGGCCCTGCAAGCCTCCTACGCAGCTTGTCCGCCATGAGGCCCATGACTGAAATCGGGACTAACGCACCACCATGAGAAAGGCCACCCACATGACCGCTGCTGAGTTGATCAAGAACGTGCGCTTGCGCCGAATACACTGGTACGTGGGAAAAACTGCAGAAGGCCCGAACACCGTGCGACACTCATGGCACTCAGTACAAGTTTCCCCGCCAAGGAAAGACTACATTTACATGGCCTCTCTTGCTCTCCCACCCCTCCCCGGCACTGAACCACAGTTCGAGCTTCCTGGCTCCTGGTTTCTTTCCTTTCTCTCTCTTTTTTTTTTTTTTTGTAAAGAAAGCTTAACTCAGGTCAAAAGAGAGAACAAGAGAATAAAGCAAGGGATACTTCCCTGAATGAAGCCAGCGATGCACAGGAGAGGACTTCAGGGCACCAAGAGGCAGCCAGTCCTCTGGCTATCTAGGTCCCGGAGACAGCGGGCCACAACAGCCAGGAGTATCCAACCCCTCAGTTGCCTGGCTGAACCCAAGGGATGGCCCACAAAAGGAACCTAGCACCTCGGGGAGCAGAATCCAACCTTAAAATCTCCAAGTTTCCACTTTCAGTCAGGACTGCAAATATGCACCTCTACCATCTACTGGAGACAGAGAAATTCTGAGGAACTGCAGTATTATTTTCTTCTCTGCCTTCATCTGCTGGTAGGGATGCATAAACCCACTTGTCTGGACTGATCTGGGCATGTTCAGAAACGTGTGTTCAGGCTAGCGCACAGGTTAACCTGCGGTTGGAATCACGTTTTGGACACGCATCCATAACCCCTGATGCAATAAGGGGATCAGCGTGTCCAAACCAGAGCGTAGCTAATAGCGCTCATCAAATGTAAATACCTAGTACCCCCCGATGTAAAAAAAAAAAAAGCATGCACCCATTGCGCACATTTTAACCCTCAAAAATTTATGCCAGTCCTTAAGCTAGTGCTAAGTCTCGAGAAACTCCAAAACCTGAACAGAAAAGCAGAAAATAATGCTTTTCTGTGGTTCCTCCAACTTAGTATCGTTGCAATACTAAGTAGGAGGAATCACAGAAAGCAGCAACATGAAAAACAAAAGTCTTAAGAGTGGTGAGGTTAGGAAAACGGACGCTCAATTTTATGAGCGTCCGTTTTCCTAACCCCCATACAGCCACATTTCCTGGGTGCTCGATGCCATGGACTCGCTAGGGATGCGCTAGGGATACGCGCTCAAGAGAGGTGAATGTGCGCGCAGTAAAAAAAACGGGCGACCAGTTTGGATGCCCGTTTTTTCCGTGCCTTTTATTGCATTGGCCTGTTTGAGAGCAGAAGGCATGGATCCTGAACCTTGTGTAAGTTAGCTGTCGTGTATGTGGTAGACGTTGCATACCTTGAACTCTCTGGTGTACCCGTCATTCTTGGTTACAAGGTCCTGTACTGCCATCTTTTGGACGTGATGCTGAATGTCTTCCACAGGGACATCGGTGAGACCACAGAGCAGAGTCTCCAGCAGCGCATCATATAAGAAGGAGTACTGCTCCTGGAAAAAGAAGAAAGAAGTATGCGTTATCCCATCAGAGGAACCAAAGTTATCTACTTATTTATGTAAAATGTCTTATATCTCCCCTATGCTAATTCAAACCATTATAAATGGATTGTAGCATTAAACCATTAACATCAATCTTATACATACAGAACAATACAACATTGAATAAAATCCCTTTTAATATATATCTAGAATGTTAAAGGTGCTTTTGAACTCCTTGCATTGTTGTGATATGTACTTTTTTTTTTGTTTTCTGCAAGGACATTCAATGTATTTCTGATTACAAATGGCTCTTGTGTCTGTGGATGCTCGGGCTGAGGAGAGATTGGCTCTACCTGTAGGGAGGAGCTCTTCAGGTTCTCACCGTCAGCAGGCGGACCCAGGTGAAGCAGAGATCAGACAGGAACTTCACCTTTACTAGTCCACATTCCCCTCCTATTGAGCCTTTGGGTGCCAGGGCCAGCAGGACTTAGGCAAGTGTCTCTACTAGTGATTGAAGATGGGTCCGAGGCCGAGTGAAGGCTATAGGCAGGCAGCGAATAGATTTGTCAAAGTCCGGGCAAGGGTCAGAGGTAGGCAGCGGTCAAGTGAATTCAGAGTTCAGGCAAAAGGTCAAACCACGTATCCGTCTGAGGGAGAGGAAGAGGAATGGATAGGGCTAAGCAGAAAGGCAAGATGGGAGCAGGCCAGGCAGACAAGGACTAGGGCAGGCAGAGACGAAGATTGGAACAGGCTGAAGGTGAAGACTGGAACAGGCTTGGGAAGCAACATGCACTACGCTTCAGTAGCTGGACCTGTTGCTGAGGCAAGTTTTTTCTGGATGATGTCATTTCTAGGGGCTACGGGGGCTTTCCTGCCATGGTTCCTTTAAATGCCGGGAAGTGGTGCGTGTGCCTAAGGGGAGGCACAGCGTGTTGCTGTCACCCGTGTCCTACAGGCAGCATCTCGCTGCATGGAGAAGCGGCATTCTACTGCATGGTTCGCCATCAGCGTCTCGCCATGCTGGACGCAGCGGGACCAGCTCAGCCAGGAGATAAGCGTGGAGGTTCACGGGAGCAGCCCGCAGTCCACCAAATGCAACAGTACCCCTCTTCTTAAATCCCCTCCCTGAGGCCCTGGGTTTCCTGGAGCACCGTCGATGAAAGTCCTTCAAAAGGTTGAGGTCCAATATATTGCAGGATGGCTCCCATGCATTTTCCTCTGGGCCATAGTTTTTTCTATGAGATTAAATACTCAACCTTTTTGCCCCTCCAGCGGAAATCCAGGATGTCTTGCAATTCATATATAATGCTTTATCAGCAGAGGTGGCACTCTGGAGGGCCAAGAATGTACCACTGGCTTGAAAGAGACATGAAACAAGTTATGGATCTTTAGCGTAGGTGGTAGCTTTAGCTGGTACATGACAGGGCCCACTTGCCACAGCACTGAAAAAGGCCCAATAAAGCATGGTGCCAAGTGCATTGAGGGAAGCCATAGGCATACTTAGGCAACTCTCAACTATCTTGAATTGTGGAGCTGGCCTTCTACGGGTATCTGCTATTCTCGTGGCTCAGGCGGCGGCTTTCTCAATCACGTGATTGCTTTAGTCCCATAGTTCATGCAATTCCTGGGCTGAGAGTTGAGCTGCCGGTGAACTGTCATGGACAGTGGCAGAGAAGGTAGAGGCTGTTTCCTGTAAACCAGCTGGAAAGGGGAGGAGTCAGTGGTTGCGATGAGATGATTATTATGGGAGATTTCGGCCCAAGGTAGGAGGGTGGCCCAGTTGTCCTGGCACTCATTGACATAAGAATGGAGGAAGGTTTTAAGGGTACGGTTGGTACACTCTGCTTGCCCATTGCCTTGCGGATGATAGCCTGTTGTGTAATCAAGCATGATACCTAACTTTTTGCAGAGAGAGCACCAATACTGTGAGGTGAACTGAACTCCTCTGTCCGATAGTACGTGCTTAGGGTAATCCTTGTAGGCGGAAGACATGGAAGGTGAAGAGATATCCCAGTTCTGGAGCAGAAGGCAGACCTAGTAATGGGATGAAGTGTGCTATCTTGGAGAAATGATCAATCACCACTCATATCACGGTGGCACAATTAGAGATAGAGAGATCCTTGATAAAGTGCATGGACAAGTGGGTC
Organism: Rhinatrema bivittatum; assembly: GCF_901001135.1. Classification (NCBI taxonomy): domain Eukaryota; kingdom Metazoa; phylum Chordata; class Amphibia; order Gymnophiona; family Rhinatrematidae; genus Rhinatrema; species Rhinatrema bivittatum. The sequence continues at coordinate 820,502,813 of NC_042615.1, forward strand.
CAGGGGTTCCTGGGGACTGGCAATGACTGTAATAGCCCCCAGGGTCAGCCATGCAACGCTTTTTGCTGTGCACAGGTGGGACTGAGTCAACATAGGCCTTGACATTTTGCTTCATTTGGGGTCACTAGTAGTGCCATTGAAGCAATACAAGGGTTCGTGCCTGTCCAGTATGTCCTGCTACACAGGAGTCATGGACCCATTTCAACACTTTCTTATGCAATCTGGAAGGTACTACCATATTTCTTGGAGGGACGGTTACCAAGGTGACCAAGAGTATCTTAGCAGGATTGATGATGTACCTTGGAGGTTCCGGAACATCTTCAGTCTGGAAAGAGCGAGAAAGGGCGTCTGCTCATTGATTCTTGAGCACTGGGCGATATTATAATTCAAAATCAAAGCAAGCAAAGAACAAGGACCCACAGGCCTGTCTTGCATTGAGCTACTAAGCTTGATGTAGATGTTCGAGGTTCTTGTGGTCCATGTATATAGTGATGCGGTATTGGGCTCTCTCAAGAAGATGGCACTACTCTTCAAGAGCCAGTTTGACTTCCAAGATCTCCAATGCTGTATTTGCATTTGGCCAGGGAGAACTTCTTAGAAAAGAAGGAATATGGGCAAAGTACCCGTTCTGAAGTGTGTTGGCTGAGGACAGTCTCTACCCCCAGGGAAGAGGAATCTAACTCTAAAATGAAGGATCATGTGGGATCTGGGTGACATAGACAAGGCCTGTCAGCCAAGGCATTCTTTAATTTCTGGAAAGCCTTGGTAGCCTCTGGTGGTTAATCTTTGGTGTTAGCACCTTTGCAGGTAAGAGCAGTAAGGGGTGCTGCCACAGAGGAATAATTCGGAATAAACTGGTGGTAATAATTAGCAAACCCCAGAAATCTTTGTAAGGCCTGGAGCCCCATTAGGCGAGCCCAATCCATGATGGCTTTCACCTTGGCGAGGTCCATCCGACATCTGTCTTGTGAGACTATGTATCCAAGGAAAGGAAGTTCCTCTTATTCAAAGAGGCATTTTTCTAGTTTGGCATAGAGGTTATTCTCTCACAGATGTTGTAAGACAGTTAGAACATCTTTACGATGGGAACTCAAGGTCTGGGAAAAAATCAATTTGTCATCCAGGTATACAAACACGTAGGTATACAATTGATCATGGAAGATCTCGTTGACCATTTTCTGGAAAACCACTGGGGCGTTGAAAGCCCGAAGGGCATGACCAAATACTCATATTGCCCATCGTGGGTGTTAAATGCGGTATTCCATTTATTGCCAGTCTTGATGAAGACGAGGTCCGAGGCCAGGCAAAGGTTAAAGGCAGGTGGCAAGTAGACGTGTCAGAGTCCGGGCAAGGGTTAGAGACAGGCAGTGGTCAAGCATATACAGAGGCAAAAAGTCAAACCAGGTATTCGTCCAAGGGAGAGGAAGAGGAATGGATAGGGCTGTGGCAGCAAGAAAAGATGGGAGCAGACCAAGCAAACGAGGACTAGGGCAGGCAGTGATGAAGACTGGAACAGGCTGAAGTCGAAGACTGGAACAGGCTTGGGAAGCAACACGCACTACACTTCAGTAGCTGGACCTGTTGCTGAGCGAGTTGCTTCTGGGGAGCAGTCCTTATATAGGGCAGAACGGATGATGTCATCTGTAGGGGCCATGGGGGCTTTCCTGCCACAGTCCCTTTAAATGTCAGGAAGTGGTACGTGCATGCACCTAAGGGGAGGCGCAGTGCATTGCTGTCAGCAGTGTCCTGCTGGTGGCATCTCACTGCGCGGAGGAGAGGCATCCTGCTGCATGGTTTGCCAACGGCATCTCGCCACACTGGGAGGCAGTGGGACCAGCTCAGCCAGGGAGGTAAGTGCAGTGGTTCATGGGAGCAATCCAAGGAACGCCAAATGCAATAGCTCTTGTGAGAATTTTTGAAATATTATAGAAATGAAAAGTTAAGCAAAACTGTAAAAACTAGTGAAATCATCTTAAAATTCACCCCTTAAGCCTGCGCAGACTGGATGGACCTTTGGTCTTTATCTGCTGTCATTTACTATGTGACTATTTTTACTAAGCCAATGGCAACCAATACAATTGCTGTAAAATTAGCAAATAACTAAAAGCTGAGCAGCTGCATTCTGCAATTGCTGCAGAACTTTCAATTGATATTTAGGGAGAGTTACAAGAATCTTCTTTAGATTAAATATATTTTTAAAATATTCTGTTAACACTATACAGTGTATATATGATTATTCTTTTAAACAATGATAGGTCCTTCCTCAGCTGTCTCCATAAGATAGCAAGTTTTGGCCATCTGATCTTTCAGTACTATATTCTAATAGTACACTGGCTACCCATTGAACAAAGAATTCAATATAAGACTCTATGCACCATACATAAATTAATACATGACGAAAAGGCAGAATGGCTGAACACGGCCCTTCGCGTACACGTCCCCAATAGAAACCTGAGATCAGCAAACAAAGCACTGCTAACTATTCCCTCAGTAAAAACAGCCAGACTATCCCTAGCAGGACCTATAATATGGAACACCATGCCTTTAGAAATCAGAATGCAAAGAGACATCAAAAAAGTCTAAAAACATGGCTTTTTAAGCAAGCATACCACAAAGAGAATGGAGAGTAGAATCCCGGGAAATGTAGGATGCGGTCAGCAGAACTGCCATACACACACACACCATCTTACTCGAATTGTGTGTATTTTATTTTTTTTCAACAACAAAAGGACTAGATTTAAGTATTAATTTATCTTTTAGCTGATATAAGCTAGAAGTAGACATGACTTATCACAACCACTAAGTAATATTTAATATGAAACTGTTACAGTATTTGTTGGCACCTGTTTAGTTAATATATTATAACACATTTAAGCAAATATGTAATTATGTGCCTTATTGTGAATCACTGTGACGGCAGCTTGCTTAACGACGGTATAGAAAAGATTTTAAATAAAATAAATAAATAAATCTTTAAACAGAAGAGGCTTTGATTTTTTTTTTTTTACTTTTCTAAATAATTCCATTATATATCAATCAGAAGATTCCTTCCAGGGATGAACTAAGCCAAGCAGGAGGGAAGATGCATCAGACATCCTGAGCTCTCTGTCCAATGATAAACCAAATTCTTAGAGTACATTCAGTCTTTTCTAGTTTGCCAATTGCCTTTCTTTCAGTCTTTCAAGAAAACGGAGAGCAAAGCTCACTTTTTTGGGGGGAGGGGGGAATCACATTAATATCTGCTAACTTGTACATGTATAGTACGTCCTTGTAACTGATATCTAGTACTCAAAGTCCAATCACAAAGTCAACTTTAAAAATTAAAACTTCCCATGGAAATAACTCCAGCATAAAAGACATGGAACCCAGGATCTGCAAATAATCCCAGACCCTGGAAACCAACAGATGCAGCAGCCGAAAGACCTGACTCTGCAACTTGACTACTCTCTCCGCGCCCCCAGATATTTCAAAGACTGGGTCGGCTTTAAATGACTCTTTACCAGATTCATCACCCAGCCCAATGAATCCAGGAGCTGCAGGACCTGCTGGACTGAGTGACAGCACTCCATTTCTGATTTTGCTCGTACTAACCAATCATCCAGGTACGGGTGCACCAGGATACCTTCCTTCCTGAACACAGTCGCCACTACCACCATCACCTTTGTGAACGTGCAGGGTGCTGTTGCCAACCCAAACGGAAGGGCTCAAAATTGGAAATGCTCCACCAGGACCATGAACCTCAGGAACCTCTGGTGTTCGGCCTGAATGGAGATATGGAGATAAGCTTTCAACAAGTCCAAGGATGTCAGAAATTCCCCTTTGTGCACTGCCACTATCACCATGTGCAATGTCCCCATCTGAAACCGCGGCACCCGGATAGCAACATTGACCTTCTGCAAATCGAGAATGGGTCGAAAAGCCCTCCTTTTTGGGCACCACATAGTTCACGGAGTACCGACACTGTCCCCTCTCCTGAGTGGGCACAGGAAAAATGGCGAGCAGGAGCTGTAGCCATTGCAAAGTATCCCGCACCGCGCTTGGACCGGGAGATGCAATGGTGGATTACAAAGGTGTCCCTGAGTGTATGGGAAAATTCTAAGGTGTAGCCGTCTCTTACCACTTCCAAGACCCACTGGTCCGAAGTGATTCTGGTCCAGTCAGCCTCCCTCCGATAGCCACCGGAGAAGAGTGGACCAGCTCGCTTTCATTGGCCAATCTTATTTCCGCCCCTTCCCTGGGACCCACCATCCCTCGGAGGTCTGCGATGGGCTCGAAAGGACTGCTGCCTGCCCAAATTCTGTTTTTGCACTGCTGGCCCAAGGTGCCTGCCAGCACAAAACCTCCTGGCCTCTCGGAAGCGAGCTTGCGGAGGAAAAGACTTCTTGGGGGTCTTCCTGTCCTCAGGCAACTTATTACCCTTCAACTCCCCCAACTGCTTCATGAGCTGCTCCAGATCCTCCCCAAACAGCAGCTTGCCCCTGAAGGGGAGGTTAGACAGCTGGGCTTTAGACCACACAACTGCTGACCAATTTCGCAGCCATAGGAGTCATTGCACTGCTACCGCAAAGGACATGCTCTTGGCAGAGACCCTGACCTTGTCATAGAGGGCATCCGCTACATAGGCCACTCCTGCTTCCAAGTGGGTAACTTGTGCTGCCTCAGCCACCGATCCCGACCGCTTATAGTTTGCCTTCTGCACCCAGCACAAGCAGGATCTCTGCATCAAGCTTCCGCACTCCACTGCACACAGACTCAAGACTGATACCTCAAACAGCCTTTAAAATAAAATTTCTAGTTTCTGATCCTGGACATCCTTCAGTGCAGTTGAACCTGCCACAGGAATGGTCGTCTTCCTGGTAACTGCAGACACCACTGCATCCACCTTGGAAATCTTCCACGAGTCCGTTTGTTCCGGCAAGGGATATAACTTAGCCATAGCACCTTTAAGCCCACTTCAGGAGATTCCCACTCCTGATCCACCAGCTTCTTCACCTTCTTCGGCAATGAAAAAGCCTTAAGAGGTCCCCGTAATCCCTCTAGGACCGGGTTTACCCCTTCATTATCCGAATCCTCCGGAGTGACCTTAATCTCCAGCTCCTCCAGTACCAGGGGAATTAGCAGGCCTAGCTCATTCCTACGGAACAGCCGAACCACCCGAGGGTCATCGCTGTCTGTGATCGGAATCTTGTCCGGATCCTGCATTGGATGCCCCAACATACTAACAGGATCCTGATCCGGATCTTGTATCGGATCCACTAAGGTACTAACAGTGTCCACGTCCTGATCCACCAGCCCTCCCTGCATCTGATCTGGATCATCCGTTTCCTCTGAAGAGTCTTCTTCTACCACAGCCCAACTGAGACCCAAGGCTTGCAGGATCCCTCCGGAATCTGCATGCCCCCGATTCCTAGGCTTCTTAACCGTCCGAGATTTCCTGGGCAAAGGCTTCTTGGTCCCTGCTCCCTTTCTGGCCAAATAGGCCTTATGGAGCAGGACAAAATCTGCAGAAAAGGTTTCCAGAACCAAAGAAGAAGGGTCAGCGTAAGTGTCCCCCTGCGCTTTTTCCCTTCCCCTGCAGGGCCCTGATCCGCAGGAAACAGTGTGGGAGGGGAGTTCTGAGGCTCTGCCACAGCAGCCTGACTCCTAACACATGCTGACAAAATGGCCGCTGGCTCCTCTGACCTCCCCAGGGTCTCCACAACCGGCCGGCCCAGCTGACCTCGTGTCCTGCCACTACTTGGAGGTTCCGCAGAGGTCCCCCCAGAGACACATTCCCTGTAAAACACGGGCGAATCGAGGAGAGCCTGTTTTGAACCACGACAAACTTTGCCGTCCTATGCGGTAGGTGGCATGCAGGCGCGATCGGGCCTAAAAATAGCCTCTGCCAACATGAGGAGAAAACGGCACTGTCCAGGCCCGACCGATGAATGAATTCGGCCCCCTACTATACTCTTACCTGCCTCCCGGGAGAGAAATCCAGCCACGAAGTAGATGGAGTAACGACCTCGCCTGAGTACTCCTGTGGGAACCGGAACTATGGCGCCCAGGGCCTGCAAGTGCTGCAGGGTGTCTAGCACTGCCCGACGTTTTCGGTGGTGAGAGCACGGGGAAACCATGTAGCGCTCGTGGACTGGACGAGCAAAATCTAAAGCGTAGCCGTGTTCTATTATATTAGGACCCACTGATCCGATGTCAAGGTGGTCCACTCCTCTAGAAAAAGGGACAGTCTTCCCCCTATTCTTGGAACCGAGGAGTGAACCGGCCTCGCTTCATTGTGTGGACTTGGTTCCCCCATGAGTCTGAGGGGCTCCATCTCTGGAGGGCCGCCAGCCTCGAAAGGACTGGCGGCCGGGCCCCTGCCAAAAAGACGATCCGGAGGAACGTGAGGAGTGAAAGCGGCGACTTCCCCGAAATCTTGCCCGCTGAGGAAAGGAGCCTCTCGTCCTGGGCCTGAACTCCAGTAGCTTCTGGACTTTGTTCTCTCCCAGAGATTTTTATCAAGTCCCCCAATTGCTGTCCAAAAAGCAGCCTTCCCTTAAAGGGCAAGGAACCCAGTTGAGCTTTGGATGAGACATTCGCCGACCAGTTCCGAAGCCATAAGAGCCGGCGGGCTGAGATCGCCGAGACCATAGTCCTGCCGGAAGTCCTTAAAAGATCATAAAGGGTGTCTGCACTATAAGCCACCACGGCCTCCAGCCGACCCGCTTGCTGTGCCTGTCCGATAGGGATAAAGCTGCCTACAAATCCTGCCCCCAGTGGAGACTGGCCCGCAGCGCAAAACTGCTACACATGGCGGCACGGACTCCTAGAGCTGAAACCTCAAAAATCTTCTTAAGTTGCAATTCCAACTTGCAATCCTGCAAGTCCTTCAAGGCCGTGGCTCCCGTCACCAGGATGGTGGTCTTTGTCACCGCAGACACGGCAGCATCCACCTTGGGTACCTTGAGGAGGTCAAGTGCATCCTCTGGGAACGGGTATAATTTGTCCATAGCTCGACTTACCTTCAGTCCCAGGTCGGGAGAGCCCCACTCCCTAAACAAGAGGTCAGTGACGGACATATGAAAAGGAAATGACCGAACCGGACCTCGGAGCTCCACCATCACCGGATCCATGGCGCCAAAGTGTGAATCCTCCTGAGGGACACCTCTATCCCTAGCTTCTCCAGGATAGCCAGGATAACTGGCCCTAATTCGTCCTTCCTGAACAAACAGACCACCTTGGGGTCAGCACCGTCCACCGGAGGCATGCCCACGTGCTTGGCTGGCTGGAGCTGATTATCTGGATCTGCATCCGGCCCCGGATCAGGAGCCTGCGGAGGAGACCCCCTGATCCGACTGATCCGAAGATGAGCTGTCCACCAGACAGGAAAAAGACCTAAGAGGGCGTTTGTCCTTAGGGGGTCCTACATCGTGAGGAGACTTAGCATGTTTTCGGGACAAGGAGGACTCTTTCCCTGCCCCTGATGATGCCAGTGCCTTGCGAGGTACCTTTGTACTCTGGCTCTTCGCAGCCTTGCGGGCCTTAAACACCTTGTGTAGCAAGAGCACAAAATCTGAGGTGAACAAAGAGGAAGACCTATCCGAATCTCCTCCAGTGCCCACCTCTGAGGAATGATCATCATCCCCCTCACCCTCAGCCCCCCCAGGGACACTAGGCCATGGTGACAACGGTGGTGACAACTGTGGTGGGCTGGTGAGTAAAGATGGCCGGCGCCATCTTTAAAGATGGCGCCGGCCATCCAGTGCTCCTACCATGTGACAGGGGCCGGCCAATGGCATGGATACCCTGTCACATGGTAAGGGCAAAGGGGCATCAGCGCCATTTTTTTTTAGAACAGCTGATGCCTGGGAACGGGAAATCTTTCCCCGAGGCCCCCCTGGATCTCTCCTCTCACCCCGAGGCCCCCCTGGATCTCTCCACGAGGCCCCCCGAGGCCCCCCTGGACCACCAGGTAATTTTAAAAGGGTTTGGGGGGGTCAGGAGGGGGGGTCGATTTAAAGGGTCGGATGGGTTGTTTTTTTTTTAGCGGCATGGGCCTCCCTAAAAAAAAGGGTCGGGAGAGGTGGGGGGTCCCTTAAAAAAAAAGGGTCGGGAGGGTGGGGGGTCGATTTAAAGGGTCGGGTGGGTTTTTTTTTTTATCGGGCCATCGGCGCCATTTTAATTAGTGGCAGCCAAAATGGCGCTGATGGCCCGAGAGCGGGAGATTGCGCCGGGACCCCCCCCCACTGGACCACCAGGTAACTTAACATTTTGGGGGGGGGTTGGGAGAGTGGGGGAGGGTAAGAAATTGGTTTTAAAGGGTCGGGGTGGGTTTAGGGGTTGTTTTGCTGTGCCGGTTTTCCCGCCCTCCCCCAAATAATTCCCGTGCCCTATTTAACGATACAATACAAATGCCCCTGACGATAAATCGGGGGCATTTGTATTGTATCGTGCACTCTAACGATTTAGAACGTGTGTGCGCTCCTAATTTTACAAGTGGGCGCACAGCCGAATAATGTCAGGTTTGAGCCACACAAGTAAGGGAATCTTATACCAGGCGCGTGTCCATTGCATGACCAGTTTCACCAGTTTGTCCACCAGTCTGCCCAGTCTACAACTAGGTCCACCAAACCCACCCAATTCTTTAGCCTGCACTCCCCCCAATTAGCCGAGACTCCCCCCAATACCTGTGTGATGCCTGGAAATACTTCTTTTTTTAGGCTTACACCTCCTCCATAGCAGAAGTAACTTTACATTCAAATGTACCCAGGCATGGGCCCAGGCGAGAAGGTAACTCTTGGCCCCGCCCTGGAACGCCCACGCCCCAGCCAAACCACACCCACATTCTGCTCCTTTTCCCCCCCCAATGCGAGATATTCATGCACTGGGACTTATGTGCACATCTGGGTGGCTTACAAAATCGGGTGGACAAGCGCATGTGCTACACGCCCACCCATCTCCCAATTTTGGCGCACGCCTGGCTTTTAAAATTCACCTTTAAGAACAAAGGTTCAGCCGAGCACATGGTCCTACCACAGGAGAAACCCTGGGCAGATTCCTGCCGTTCGGGCCTGCCTACGCAGATACAGACACCTATACATACTTTTAGACACACAGATCCCCTCTCCCCTATTCCCTACCATGTTCTGCACCATGTTGACCCTCTTCTCCCGCAGCTTGTGTGTGCATCGAAGGACGTCCACCTTTTTCTGTTCCTCTGCCATTTTCAGTAGGAAGTCCAGAGCAATAAAGGTCCCCGTGCGGCCAATCCCTGCACTGGAAACAGGAAAACCAAGCGTGAACCCTGCCCCAGGGTACTAATATGCTGTGTGTGTGTGTTACTCCCTCAGAAACTACCACAGGCCACTAATGCTCAGTGTGTGTCATCATTTGTTTCTCCTAGGAGGGAGTTAATACAGTATAACATTATCAGGTACTGGAAGTCATAGATACTCCAGACAAAACTCTCTTCCATGCTCTTTGTCATACACCCAGCCTGCTTACATAGGATCTGACACCAGATAAGGACCCTAAGCCACATCTAGTCTGCCCAATCAATTCCTATTGCAATGCCAAAAACTCCAGTTGACCAGGGCTCGCCAGTTAATATGTGTGCAGCAATTTGCAAAGATGACAATCTCAGAAGTCATCAAAACAACTGCAATTCCTCCACCTGCCCTTTGGCCAATCTACAGAATGGCAGCAGCATGGCATGTCTGATAGAGAGTGAGAGAACAGACCGAATGCGTGTTCTGCACACATGAACTGACTCAGGTAACAAGGGAGGACAGATAAGGACTTTTGGGGTTTTTGAAAACTGTAGTCCACGTTTTCTCAACAGATTTTATTTATTTATTTATTTAACATTTTCATAGACCGACATTCGTTGGGAACATCACATCGGTTTACATGGAACATAGTAGCATAACAGGGCTATACAGGGAAATGAGATTTGAAACAATATACTAGTTTGAATAGAGGTAATTAACAAAATAGTAACCTGTAAAAGAAAACCATATGATAGCTTGAAACAATGAAACAATGGTAATAAACAGAAAGCAATATTATAGCTTGAAACAATGATAATAAACAATATAGTAAATTGGAAAAGAAAATGAATTACAATAGTCCGACTCGTATGTGGCCCTTTGTGAAATGTGCTATACCTGCAATGGACAATCATGGGCCCAGTGCCTGGGGCCTTGCATTCATTCACCCGCTTCACCAGCTGCACGAGCTCTGCAGGCTTCTTAGGAACACCATGGTCTGGCCACATCAGGTAATGAAACTGCTCCACTGACTTCTGAAAAGGAGAGGCCTTCTGCAGAAGAGAAATAAAAACAATGAGGCTAGAGAACTTCAGGAAATAGGGAAGATTAATCCTAGGTGAGCACTTTATCCCATGATACACTACCTGCAAAGCGCACTCTGCCGGATTTAGCCCTGCCTTCACCCAAGATCCTGCTATATGCAGTAAAGATCATACTGGATTCTCCGTCATCCTTCCTGCATCCAACGAAGTGGACTTCTCCTCCTCAAAAGCTCATACCCTGGTGGGATCTGGCAGACCTGTTAGTCTGCCAGATCCCACCAGCCTCCATTTGGCACACTTTTTATTGAAGAGTAAGAACAGAGAGGAAAAGTGTTGACAGGCAGCTTCAGAGAATTCTCTGGACAAATAGTCTAACACCCCTGAATGCTCTTTCCATCCATCCGGTTCTAAGAAGCCTCCAGTAACGTAAGAACATAAGAACATAACAATATGCCATACTGGGTCAGACCAAGGGTCCATCAAGCCCAGCATCCTGTTTCCAACAGTGGCCAATCCAGGCCATAAGAACCTGGCAAGTACCCCAAAACTAAGTCTATTCCATACACAGCAACGTACACAGCAACAATCACTAACTACACTCTTCCACTGACAAAAGCCGGCACTCAAGTTAGGCACTATCATCATATCCTTCCTCTCTCTTCCTTTCTTCCTGTTCTCTCTCTGAGACTTTTCTGCCTTCAGGGACATAGTAGCCAAGTCCCAATTCAGTCTGGCAGCCCTAGTGCTGCCTTGGATCAGAAAGGTCTCCCAGGAGGAGAACATCACCCTGGTGTAGCAGGAAGTGATCCTGTAGCAAGGACCTGCTCTCCAGGGGATGTATTGTCCTCTCGCACCGAGGACAAGTCTCCCAGGGCTACTGCCCAGGAGGGAAGGGTTAGGCCGGCCATCATAGTTGGTGATTCGATTATTAGAAATGTAGATAGCAGGGTGGCTGGTGGACGTGAGGACCGCCTGGTAACATGCCTACCTGGTGCGAAGGTGGCAGACCTCACGCGTCAACTAGATAGGATTATAGACAGTGCTGGGGAGGAGCCGGCTGTCGTGGTACATGTGGGCACCAACGACATTGGAAAATGTGGGAGAGAGGTTCTGGAAGCCAAATTTAGGATTTTAGGTAGAAAGCTAAAATCCAGAACCTCCAGGGTGGCATTCTCTGAAATGCTTCCTGTTCCACGTGCAGGTCCCCAGAGGCAGGCAGAGCTCCAGAGTTTCAATGCATGGATGAGACGATGGTGCAGGGAAGAGGGATTCAGCTTTGTAAGGAACTGGGGAAACGTTTGGGGAAAGGGGAGACTTTTCTGAAAGGATGGGCTCCACCTTAACCAGAGTGGAACCAAGCAACTTTTAAACTAGAACAAGGGGGAAAGCCGACAGTCACTCAGCAGTGCATGGTTCGGAGAAATGTATCCTTGAAGGATACTAATGAAACAGGAGAGTTAGGGCATCCCAACAGAGAGGTACCATTAAAATCAAACATAGTCCATATGCCTATATGTAAAAAATCACCAAAGCTAATGATTTCCGAATTATCCCAAACAACTGAAAAGCAGGTTGTTAAAACAAGCAAAAACCACACTTTGAAATGTCTGTATGCCAATGACAGAAGTCTAAGAAGTAAGATGGGAGAGTTAGAGTGTATAGCAGCGAATGATGAGATTGACATAATTGGCATCACAGAAACTTGGTGGAAGGAGGATAACCAATGGGACAGTGCTATATCAGGGTACAAATTATATCGCAATGATAGGGAGGATCAACTTGGCGGGGATGTGGCACTTTATGTCCGGGAGGGTATAGAGTCCGACAGGATGAAGATCATACAAGAGACTAAATGCTCAGTAGAATCTATATGGGTAGAAATCCCATGTGTGTTAGGATATATACCTAACACACATGTGTTAGGTATATATCCCATGTGTGATAGGAGTATACTACCGTCCACCTGGACAAAATGGTCAGACAGATGATGAAATGCTAAGAGAAATGAGGGAAGCAAACCAATTTGGCAGAGCAATAATAATGGAAGATTTCAATTACCCCAATATTGACTGGGTAAATGTAACATCAGGACTTGCTAGAGATATAAAGTTCCTAGATGGAATAAATGACTGCTTCATGGAGCAATTGGTTCAGGAACCAACAAGAGAGGGAGCTATTTTAGATTTAATTCTTAGTGGAACGCAGGATTTGGTGAGAGAGGTAAAAGAGGTGGGGCCACTTGGCAACAGCGAACATAACATGATCAAATTTAAACTAATAACTGGAAGGGGGACAATAAGTAAATCTGCAGCTCTAACACTAAACTTTCAAAAGGGAAACTTTGATAAAATGAGGAAAATAGAAAAAAACTGAAAGGTGCAGCTGCAAAGTTTAAAAGTGTTCAACAGGCTTGGACATTGTTTAAAAATACAATCCTAGAGGCACAGTCCATATGTATTCCACGCATTAAGAAAGGTGGAAGGAAGGCAAAACAATTACCATCATGGTTAAAAGGTGAGGTGAAAGAGACTATTTTAGCCAAAAAACTCATCCTTCAAAAATTGGAAGAAGGATCCATCTGAAGAAAATAGGATAAAACAAGCATTGTCAAGTTAAGTGTAAAAACTTTGATAAGACAGGCGAAGAGAGAATTTGAAATGAAGTTGGCCATAGAGGCAAATACTCATAATAAAAACTTTTTTAAATATATCCAAAGCAAGAAACCTGTGAGGGAGTCGGTTGGACCATTAGATGACCGAGGGGGTTAAAGGGGCTCTTAGGGAAGATAAGGCCATTGCAGAAAGACTAAATTAATTATTTGCTTCCGTGTTTACTAATGAGGATGTTGGGGAGATACCAGTTCCGGAGATGGTTTTCAGGGGTGATGAGTCAGATGAACTGTGAACCTGGAAGATGTAGTAGGCCAGATTGACAAACTAGAGAGTAGCAAATCACCTGAACCAGATGGTATGCATCCTAGGGTACTAAAGGAACTCAAAAATGAAATTTCTGATCTATTAGTTAAAATTTGTAACCTATCATTAAAATCATCCATTGTACCTGAAGACTGGAGGGTGGTCAATGTAACCCCAATATTTAAAAAAGGCTCCGGGGGGGATCCGGGTAACTATAGATCAGTGAGCCTAACTTCAGTGCCGGAAAAATAGTGGAAACTATTCTCAAGATCAAAATGGTAGAGCATATAGAAAGACATGATTTAATGGAACACAGTCAACACGGATTTACCCAAGGGAAGTCTTGCCTAACAAATCTGCTTCATTTTTTTTGAAGGGGTTAATAAACATGTGGATAAAGGTGAACCGGTGGATGTAGTGTATTTGGACTTTCAGAAGGCGTTTGACAAAGTCCCTCATGAGAGGCTTCTACGAAAACTAAAAAGTCATGGGATAGGAGGCGATGTCCTTTCGTGGATTACTAATTGGTTAAAAGACAGGAAATAGAGAGTAGGACTAAATGGTCAATTTTCTCAGTGGAAAAGGGTAAACAGTGGAGTGCTTCAGGGATCTGTACTTGGACCGGTGCTTTTCAATATATATATAAATGATCTGGAAAGAAATACGACGAGTGACGTTATCAAATTTGCGGATGATACAAAATTATTCAGAGTAGTTAAATCACAAGCAGACTGTGATACATTACAGGAGGACCTTGCAAGACTGGAAGATTGGGCATCGGCAGATGAAATTTAATGTGGACAAGTGCAAGGTGTTGCATATGGGGAAAAATAAACCTTGCTGTAGTTACACGATGTTAGGTTCCATATTAGGAGCTACCACCCAGGAAAAAGATCTAGGCATCATAGTGGATAATGCTTTAAAATCGTTGGCTCAGTGTGCTGCAGCAGTCAAAAAAGCAAACAGAATGTTAGGAATTATTAGGAAGGGTATGGTTAATAAAACGGAAAATGTCATAATGCCTCTATATCGCTCCATGGTGAGACCACACCTTGAATACTTGTACAATTCCGGTCGCTGCATCTCAAAAAAGATATAGTTGAGATGGAGAAGGTACAGAGAAGGGCAACCAAAATGATAAAGGGGATGGAAACAGCTCCCCTATGAGGAAAGGCTGAAGAGGTTAGGGCTGTTCAGCTTGGAGAAGAGACGGCTGAGGGGGGATATGATAGAGGTCTTTAAGATCATGAGAGGTCTTGAATGAGTAGATGTGACTTGGTTATTTACACTTTCGAATAATAGAAGGACTAGGGGGCATTCCATGAAGTTATCAAGTAGCACATTTAAGACTAATTGGAGAAAATTCTTTTTCACTCAACGCACAATAAAGCTCTGGAATTTGTTGCCAGAGGATGTGGTTAGTGCAGTTAGTGTAACTGGGTTCAAAAAAGGTTTGGATAAGTTCTTGGAGGAGAAGTCCATTAATGGCTATTAATCAAGTTTACTTAGGGAATAGCCACTGCTATTAATTGCATCAGTAGCATGGGATCTTCTTAGTGTTTGGATAATTGCCAGGTTCTTGTGGCCTGGTTTGGCCTCTGTTGGAAACAGGATGCTGGGCGTGATGGACCCTTGGTCTGACCCAGCATGGCAATTTCTTATGTTCTCATATTCTTATGCTTCTCTTTCTCTTAACCTCATACTTCTACCCTCATTGTCATCTCCTCTTCTCTTTAATCCCCATTTCCCTCTTTTCTCTCCTAACTTCTCCTTAGCAAAAACCATAGGAGCAAAGTTTCAAAGGAATTATGTGCATGAAAGTAGCATATATCATAGCAATTTTCAAAATCCCAGTTACATATCTAAAACCTTTTGAAAATTCAGTCCTATGGAGTGAATTTTCACAGGAGTTATGCGCACAAAAGTAGCAATTTTCAAGAGTCAATTTATGCGTGCAAAACCCAGTTTTACGCATGTACGACCTTTTGAAAATGACCTCCCTAGTATAGAGTACCAATGCAAATTTACTGGTTAAATCTTAAATTATAAAGGCACATGCAGGAGAACTCCAGAGAAAAGTAAATATTATCTGGTATCAAGCTGTAGGATGAGTGATATTTTGTGCTGAAGTATTTATTATACTCTGAATGTGAAAAAATATAATAACATAGCCTCTCCGATCTGCTCAGCATGGTGGTTGAAGACAAGATTAAACATTCTATGGAATACCAATTTAAAGACTGACTGAATGGGATACACAAAAACACTGAATAATGATTGTCCCAAATGCAGCACATAACTAATACAATTGAAACCACAAAAACTAAACAATGATCCTCTCAATGCACATCTAAAAGTTGATTGAATTGAATATATTACAAATTCTATACAAAAGTACAAATTTTATTTTTCCGTTGATAAGCAGCTTAATTAGCCATGCTGACTGGGACGTTCTCTGGTGGCCCTAGGGCAGAGCTTCTCTCAAAGATTACAGAGCTTTGGCTCTATGTGACTAAGCGCGTCTTTCCAAGTGATCGCCATCTCTCCTCAGTCTCTTTTCTTCCGTGCTGCAGGCTGCACGCAGAGCACTCTCTCTCTCCTCAATTCCTCGTTTCCTCCTCAATTTCTTCTCTCCGAGTGAAACCAAAAAGCACTTTTAAGTGCTATCATGGCACTGAAGCCACCGGGCTTCAAATATTGCCAATGTGGGAAAATTATGTCCATCACGGATGGACATAATTACTGCTATATATGCCTCGGGCCGGAGCACGACTGTGGTCGAATGTCACCCAGGGCCCAGACTCCTATGACCTGGCATTGGAGCGTCTCTCCTCTCATTCATCCCCGAGAACGAAGACTAGCTGCCCCGAAAAAACATGGAGACCCTCCTCCCTGGGCCCAGTCACTGCATGCAAGGGACAGAACCGCGCCCGAGGTCCCCCACACTCCAGAGAACCAACTGGTGTCAAGGGATATGCTGGCTAAGCTTCCACCGAAATCATTGTTGAAAACTGCCAGCGTCGTTGAGGCCCACAGACCAATGCAGAAGTCAAAATGAAGTCACTACGCTCAAAGTAAGAGTGATTCGACACATGCATCGAGGGCAAAAGACCATGATGCAGGGATGCATCGCAGAGCCATGACGTGCCAAAGCGAAGCTCCCAAGTGTCGTTCCTATCAATGCAGGTGCCGCCCAAACTTGCGATGACACAAAAACCTACCTTGGAGCACCTATCTACGACACATACAACGTGACTCGGACATGAGTCGATCCCGGCGCAAGAAGAGGCACTAGCAAAGCACAAGTCCCCCCGAAAGGGAACCTCTCGTAAGAGAAAGGCAGAGAAAGATCCTCAAGTGTTTTTTTCACCACAAGAGCTTTGGGAGATGAGTTTCTCTGATGTCGAACCATTATCCGAGGACAATCTTTCTGTGGGATCCTCGGACTCCTTCCCAAGAGTATTCTCAGACATGTCTTCAGTATCAAGAAGAAGAAGGCACTCGCCTCAGCTGCAGAAGCCATTGGTGAAAAGGCATAAGCTATCTCACCCAGATGAAATCCCCTTCATAGGAGTAGGTGGCCAGACTCTACCATCCTGCTAGCCGCATTCCCTCCCCCAACCAAGAGAAACAAGGGGCAAGACAAAATGGCCCCAACTGACCAGAAAAAGAATCATCAGACCCCTAGGGAAGGGTGATTAGCTTCCCAAGTGATGTCCCAGATATCTGAGATCCTAGCTAATTTCTTTACTTCCCTAGAGAGTGGCAAGCAAAGGCATCCATCAAGCCCTCGACAGAGGAACTATCCCTTGCAAGAGAGTCTCTGTTTCCACCTCATGAAGACTCTGGACCACTAGATGTGGCAGTGTGTCCCCATCTGCAATTCTTTCCGCAACCTGACTTGGAACCCAAGGACTCCCTTCCAACTTCACCGGGCTCTTCCACGGGAATCCTGTTGGACTCGCTAGAGGATCCACCAAAGCCTTCCTTGCCACCTGAAGACCTCTCATATTCTAAATCTATTGAGAAGGTAGGAACACTCCTCAATATTGAAACAAAAAAAGTGCCAGACCCAAGAATTGAGGTTTTAGAAATTCTAAATATTTTTGAAGTTCCAGCTGAGCCTACGGACTTGCCTTCCCATGCCATCCTGGACACTGTAATGGACAAGAACTGAAAGTTGCCCTTCTCGGGGCCGCCAACATCTAGAAAGACCAACCTTAAATTCTGAATGAGTAAATCCCCTTACTACGGCACAGTACAACTGCCGAATGCTTCTGTAGTCGTGGAGTTGGCCATGAAGAAGTCTAAAAAATCTAGATTGTATTCCAAAATGTAGGGACAACTGGCACTTGGATGACATCAGGAAGAAGGTCTTCCAAGCAGCCATGCTAAATGCCAAAATACAGCAACATCAATTTTACATAATGCAGTACCTGTATGAGTGCTTACAGTCCTTCAAGCCACACTTCTTAGCTAGCACACTCGATGTTGTGCCCCCTCAGCCTTTTGCCGATCTAGAAGGAGGATTGTGGCACCTCCTTCATACGGTGTATGAGGCGTTCGAACATTGTACTTCGAGAATGACTATTGCGGCCCAAAGAATAGCTTGGCTATGGGTGAGTGCCATACACAAGGATGTGCATGAGAAGTTAGCAGATCTTCTAAGTAAAGGGGACAACCTGTTCAGGGACAAGCTGCAGGAGACAGTCTCCCAGCTTAAGGAACAGAATGTGGCAGCCCTGACCCTGGCTCACCAGCTAAACAGCAGCCCTTTACCAGGAGATATTACCCTACCTACAGAAAATCATATTACCAGAGGCATCCCTTCAGGACATATACACCTTATCGCCAACCTGCCTTCCAGCAGCAAAGACAATAACCACAACAATCGCAGCCCAGGAACAGACCAAGGGGCCAGCGTCAACAAAGACAACCTCAGAGTAACAACCCAAATTCACAACAAGGTTTTTGAGGGACATTGGGCTGCAGCTATCGCTAATAGTGGAGGGCAGAATATCCCAGTTTAACACCACATGGGAAGCAATTACATTGGACTGTTGTGTTTTGAACATCATTTGCGAGGGGTACCGACTGAACTTCAAGAAGAACCCATCTCTACCTTCTCAGTGGAACCACGCTCAACTACAATGACTGCAGGAGGAGGTCAATGCCCTTCTTCATCAACGAGAAATTCAGTGGGTGCCTTCACATTGGCACAACACAGGATTTTACTCCCAATACTTCCTCATTCCAAAGAAATCGGGAGGCCTCCGCCCAATTTTAGATTTACAGACCCTTAACAAGTTCATTCGGAAGGAAATGTTCAAGATGACATCCCTCAAATCCATCCTGCCTTTCTTACAACCCAACGATTGGATGTGTTCACTGGATCTCAGGGATGCTTACTCCCATATTCCAATTCACTGTTCTTCATGGTGCTACCTATGATTCCAGGTCAATACACGTTATTACCATTACAGGGTGTTTCCCTTTGGACTATCATCCACCCTGAGAGTTTTCACAAAGTGCTTAACAGTAGCGGTGGCCCACCTGAGAAAGAAGGGGATTCAACAGTTCCCTACCACTCTTATCATGCATCTAACAGACACATTAAATTGCTTAGAAGGACTGGAATTCATAATAAACTTCGAAAATCCAGCCTTTAACCAACACAAACGCTTCAGTTTATAGGAGCAAGCATAAAGACAATAGTGGGGAAGGCGTATGTTCTGGGAGAAGGAACCCAAACCCTCCACCCTCTAGCTTCACATTTGAAGAGCTGTGCGCAACCCTCTGCGCATCAAATTTTAACCCTTCTCGGACACATTGCGGCAGCGATTTATGTGGTCCCTCACACTTGACTGCATATGTGCCGCCTGCAGTGGGGGCTGAAGGCTCAATGGAAACAATTTGCTCAGCCATTGTCCAAGACTGAGAAAGTCATCAATGCAACAGGACATTGTTTGGTGGTTGAACCCGTCAGTCCTTACATTAGGACTGGCATTCCGCAACCTGGCACATAAACTAATTTTTACCATAGATACTTCAACCAGGGGTTGGGGGGCTCATTTCACACATTTAAAGATGCAAGGGTTATGGCTGCCAGCAGAAAGAAACCAACAAATAAACCTCTTGGAGTTAAGGGCAATAAGGAATGCCCTCCACATGTTCCGCGACCACCTTCGGGGGAAAAAAGTCATGATCCACACAGACCATGTTCTACATAAGCAAGGAAGAGGGTCAGGTTCCTGGATCCTGTGCAAAGAAGTAATTTGGATCATGGAATGTGAAGATGCATGATCCATCTTCTTACAGGCGACCTATCTCCTAGGGATTGTAAACACCAAAGCAGACAGATTCAGCTGGATATTTCATCCACACAAATGGGCTCTCAATCAGAATGTAGAGAATGGCGTTTTCCAAATGTGGGATCTTCTGTGCATGGACCTCCACCATCTGCTGGACAAAGAGAAATACTAACGGATTGTAGGTGGCATCTCGAGATAAAGGGCAGTGTCAGTCAAAAACCTCTCTGTCTCCATCTGCTGGAGGGAAGGCAAAACCCAGGAGTCTGGACTGATCCAGGTACGTACAGGGAAAATGAGTTTTATCTGTGTAAATGTTTTGAAAATTCACCCATTAACAATCAAGTGATGAGTCCATCAGATCACCAGCATTTCTCCTAGCTACAAATTTCCAAAACACTGTTTTTGCACACTTAACATTCATGTGATGAGACCTATGAATCACCAGAACTTCTCATGTATCTTACCCATAAATCCCACAACACATTACCTTCTTTATATTGAACTCTCGTGTGATGAGGCCTACGGATTGCTTCGTGTTCTGCAGAGTCACCGTGATGTCTCCATAGGTCTGGCATTGCTCCGGCCAGTACTGGTCACACTTTGGCTACCAACAAAAAAATACGCAGCTGTTCAGACAAAGAAACAGAGTATGATGCTAGATAACGATCACAACACTCATCTACTCTACCCAGTTTCCTCTTCCTGTTGCATTAACAAACACCTAGGGTGAACAAACCTTTCCAGACTGTCCTGGAGTATTCAGGAATAGAAGGACAATATTTGGGACACATAGCTACCTCAGCTGTGCAGTTTGGTAGGACACTACCATGTTGGGGTTATGTAACAGTAAAGCTCTTTCTTATTAGATTAACTCAATACATTTGTGACTGGCTTTTGAGAACTATGAATGAGTAAATTTTGGATAAAGGACAGACTGTGAAAATGAACTGTGTGAAAGCTTGCACAGAACTGTTTTTTAAAAAGTTACTATCTCTTTGGGACATACTGTTCAGACAGTAGTGGGACATGAAGGTGTGAATAGATCACCAAGTAGCAACTTTACAGGTGGTGGCTTCAATAGAAGTGGCTCTCATATGAGTCACTGAGGTAAGTGTGGTCTGTACCACTTGATGAGCCATGACAGTATCCTAAACTGTAATCCAGCCAGAGCACAGCAGTGCACCATACAGTCTGCTAGCCAATGGAAAGGGCTCTTTTGGCTACTTTCCAATATGTTGGGATCAAAAGACACAAAGAAGTGGTGAGGGCAAAAACAGTAACTGAATTCAAAAGGGAATGGGATAAATACAGCGGATTTCCAAAGGCTAGATGTTAGAAATGAAGAAAGGGTGCATGGGGGTAACTTGCGTGGAGCAGCAGATACTACCCTTAATGGAAAGCATGGGGGTAATGTTATGAATCAGAAGGTGGACCCCTGTTCCGAGGTAGAGTCAGTGCTACCCAAAAGGGAATCAACCCCCTTGGGTCTCTACCATCGAAGGGCAAGGCCGAATGCTGTAGTTGTTGAAAGAAGACTTCACCCTGGAAGCTCATGATCCCCCCCAGGAGGAGCCTGTAGGGACCCAGCCGCTGGGACTTAGGAGACTCCCCTGAAGACTGAGGATAGGTCTGGATGCAGGCGTCTCCTGCAGGTTGTGGATTCCAGACGGCTGGCGCCTTCAACAGGTCATAATAATCTTGAAGAAGGAGTCACAGAGTAGTCAAGAGCCGGTCCCAGGGTACGATACACAAGAAGGGTCAAAAGTCAGTCCAGGATAAAGTTAGGAGAAGGGTCCGAAGCCAGTCCAGGAGCAAGCCAGGAGAAGTGTCAAAAGCCGTATCAGGATCAAGCCACGGGAAACATGAAAGCCGGTCCAAAGGTCAGAAGCCAAGAATGAATCCACGGAGAGGGGAAGCAGAGCGGGACGAAGAACCAAAACAGGAACACGGAGCACATGACGAAACCCAGCCAGGAACCTTGATACCAAGGCAAGGTCTGAGGAGCATACCTTGCCTTAAATACAGAAATCCAGAGAGGAGTCTTCAGGAAGGAGCCATGACAACTTCCTGTCATGGCCCCTTTAAATATCACTTCAGCCGTGCGCTCGGCTCTAGCAAAGGCAGAGGGGGAGGAGTCAGCCCGGCCGAGCAGAGCCCAAGCGGCCGGGCTTGGTAGTGGCAGCGGCCGTGAGAGCAATTCTAGTGAGGCACCCTACCACAGTGGGGCCTCCAGATCCGACCGAGCCCAGGGTAAGGTTCAGTCCTGGTTAGGACCGCTGCGTCCGACGTCCTGGCCCCGGATGCGGATCCCTGCTGCTGGTGGCCATGACACCTGGCCCTGGTTGCGGGCCGCCGCAGCTGGCGGTCCTAACAGTACCCCTTCCTTTAGGTCTCCCCCTAGAAGGTTTGGGCTTTCCTGGGTGTGCAGAATGAAGGTTCATGAGTAGAGACTTATCCAGAATGTTTTTAGCAGGCTCCCAAGAATTCTCTTCAGGTCCAAATCCTTCCCATGCTAAGAGATATTCCCATGTTTTGTCTCGTTTCCTGACATCAAGGACCTCCTGCACTTGATATATAGTCTCCTCCTCCGCCCTGGGTTGGGGAATGGTAGGAACCTTCTGGGAAGGCCAAGAGAGGACCAGGGGCTTCAGTAGAGATGAGTGGAAAGAATTATGGATTCTCGATGTGGCCGGCAAACGAAGTTGGTAAGTCACCGGGCCGAGCTCTTGTAATATCGGAAAAAGCCCAATATAACGTGGTGTCGATTGCATGGACGGAACTCTCAACTGGATGTGCCTGGTGCTAAGCCACACCTTCTCTCCAGGACAGAATCGAGGAGTTGGTTGCCGATGTTTGTCGGCAACGGTCTTGGCGGTGTGAACTGCTTTATGAAGCATGTATTGGGTATGAATCCAGAGTTTCCGCAACTGTACAGCAGTAAGTTGGGCTGCTGGTGATGGTACTGGCAAGGGCAAAGGCAAGGGCGGCTTAGGTTGTCGGCCAAATACAATCTGGAATGGGGAAGCCCCCATTGTGGTACAGGCAAGTGAATTATGAAAGAACTCAGCCCATGAGAGAAGCATAGCCCAATTGTCCTGACGGGAATTAATGTACATACGAAGGAATTGTTTTAATGTGCGATTTGTACGTTCTGCTTGACCGTTTGCCTGAGGATGAAACACAGTAGTGTAGTCCAGGGAAATACTAAACTTCTTACAAAGATTGAGCCAGTAACGGGCCATAAACTGAGGGCCTCGATCAGATGCGATATGTTGTGGAGACCATGGAGACGAAAGATGTGGAGCAGCAGTTACTACCCTTAACAGAAACATGTGGGTAACCTGCATGGAGAGGCAGTTGCTACCCTTAACAGAAGGCATGGGGGCAATCTGTATAGAGCAGCACTTACTACCCTTAACACCACCCTTAACAGAAGGCATGGGGGCAATCTGCACGGAGCAGCAGTTACTATCCTTAACACAAGGCATGGGGCAATCTGCATGGAGTGGCAGTTACTACCCTTAACAGAAACATGGGGGTAACCTGCTCGGAGTGGCAGTTTCTACCCTTAACAAAAGGCATGGAGGTAACCTGCACGAAGTGCCAGTTACTACCATAAGCAACTTGCTGGGCAGACTGGATGGACCACTTGGTCTTTATCTGTATGAGAAGCTTGACACTGAGGATACATTTTCTGCAAGTAATACGCTAGGGATCTGTTACCTTTCACGGAGTGAAAGCTTGTTCCTTCTTCTGTGTATATGGTTCGGAAAGGACATAGGTAGCTCAGTTATTTGGCTGATGTTGAATGCAGATACCATTTTGAAAGAAATTTAGTTGAATGCAGAGAACAATGCCTGTGAAAAACTTAAGTTATGGCAATTAAGAGACAAGGGCCTCTAATTCATTCATGTTGCAATGCAAAGTGAAGACAACAAGGAACAACACCTTCCAGGTGAGAAACGTCAGGTCTACCAATTATTCAAATTCATTTCTGCTAATTATATAAGCAAATTCAATGAAAATGTTTGTCCTGCATTCTGTTCTCCTTTTTGGAAGTGAGTGTCCTCCTTTCGGAGTCACATCATCCTTTTTGGAGGTGTTTCCTTTTTTGGGGGGGGTCACATCCTCCTTTTTGGAAGTGAATGTCCTCCTTTTGGGGTGTGAGTTTCCTCCTTTTAGGGTCACGTCCTCCTTTTTTGGAAATGAGTGTCTTCCTTTTGGGGTCATGTCCTCCTTTTTTGGAAATGAGTGTCCTCCTTTTGGGGTCACTGCTCCTTTTTGGAAATGAGTATCCTCCTTTTGGGGTCATGTGCGCCTTTTTGGAAGTGAGTGTCCTCCTTTTAGGGTCACAACCTCCTTTTTTGGAAGTGTGTCATTCTTTTGGGGTCACGTTCTCCTTTTTGGAAGTGTCCTCCTTTTGGGGGTCACGTGCTCATTTTTGGAAGTGAGTGTCCTTCTTTTGGAGTCACATCCTCCTTTTTTGAAAGTAAGTGTCCTCCTTTTGGGATCACATTCTCCTTTTTGGAGGTGAGTGTCCTCCTTTTTGGAGGTAAATGTCCTCCTTTTGGGATCACGTTCTCCTTTTTGGAGGTGAGTGTCCTCCTTTTGGGATCACGTTCTCCTTTTTGGAGGTGAGTGTCCTCCTTTTAGGGTCATGTCCTCCTTTTTGGAGGTGAGTGTCCTCCTTTTGGGATCACGTTCTTCTTTTTGGAGGTGAGTGTCCTCCTTTTAGGGCCATGTCCTCCTTTTTGGAGGTGAGTGTCCTCCTTTTGGGATCACGTTCTCCTTTTTGGAGGTGAGTGTCCTCCTTTTAGGGTCATATCCTCCTTTTGGAGGTGAGTGTCCTCCTTTTAGGGTCATGTCCTCCTTTTTGGAGGTGAGTGTTTTGGGATCACGTTCTCCTTTTTGGAGGTGAGTGTCCTCCTTTTAGGGTCATGTCCTCCTTTTTGGAGGTGAGTGTCCTCCTTTTGGGATCACGTTCTCCTTTTTGGAGGTGAGTGTCCTCCTTTTAGGGTCATATCCTCCTTTTGGAGATGAGTGTCCTCCTTTTGGGATCATGTTCTCATTTTTGGAGGTGAGTGTCCTCCTTTTGGGGTCACATCCTCCTTTTTTGAAAGTGAGTCCTCCCCTTTTGGGTTACTCTGAGTCAGTCATGCTAATAAAGAGTTGCTTCAGAAACCCTACTTGGATCAAAATTTGGCTCAGGAGAGGTGAGCTTAAATTTCAGGATGAGAGATTGATAACTGCAGCTCGAGTGGATTACAAACAAGATACTTCACAAACAGCATAGAAAAAAATGGTAAAACCGATAATTGCACACTCTGTAAAATCGAACCAGAAACAGTTACACACCTCGTCACTGAATATCAAGTACTGCCGTCAGATGGCCTGAATACAGAAGGGCATAATAAGGTGGCACAGCTCACCTACCAGTAACTGTGTAAACACTATAACATCACTGTACGAGAAAAGCACTGGGATCGCAGCTCTGAAAGAATTGTAGAAGAAGTTGTGATCACCTGGGACATTTCTATGCCAACAGATAAAAAGCTCAATGCAAGAAATCCAGATATTATGATAAAGGAGAAAAGCACAAGGACAGCATTACTGAAAGAAGTGCCTCTATCAGGAGTAGTCTATTTATTTATTACCTGCCCTTCCAAAAGATGTTTGAAGTGGGGTGCAATAAAACATACATAATTTAAATAAAAGAAACGTAAACATTACCATGCTGCGTAATAAAATGCCCAGTCCAAAAAGTTGGGGGTATAACTGAACATGATAAAGGTTGCTGGACAATGAGAAAAAAAAGATATAAAATTGAATCTGGAATGGGAATAGCTTTTCTAAGCAGATGTGTTTTCAAAAGTCTTGCTGTCCTGGGTAAGAATGTGATAAGGCAGAGGAATGGGCTGTCTGCAACTCTGGGATCTAGGGACCACTTGTGAGGTTGCAGGACTCTGCTGAGCTGGTTTGCAAGCATTTTCTGGAAACCCAGGAAATAAGTCACCTGGAGATAAGAACTGTGACAATTGGCCCTCGACCAGATCCACAGGCCTCTTCGCAGAAGACATAAAAGCGCATATCTCTGTGTTTATTTATATAAAACATGGCCACCTGATTGTCCATCGGGATCAAGATTCTCTTCAACGAGAAAGCTCTTAATACATAATGGATGGCCCACAATTCCAGAAAGTTGATTTGCAGATGACTTTCTGTTTCGGACCATACTATCCTGGGTCCACAAAGCACCTGTGTGCTCCACCCAACCTCTGGTAGAAGCACCAGTAGACAGCACCACGTAGAGATGCCTGCATCTCAGAAGATATGGATAGCTGATGGAGCAATGGATCCTACTGATCCTTGATGGTCCACTGAAGGCTATGCATGCGAAGACAAACCAGAGGAACTACATGGACCGCTGCAGTCATGTGACCCAGCAGGACAAGGACAAACATGCTGAAATACCATCACGTTGCAAAGGGACATAAGAACATAAGAACATAAGAAAATGCCATACTGGGTCAGACCAAGGGTCCATCAAGCCCAGCATCCTGTTTCCAACAGTGGCCAATCCAGGCCATAAGAACCTGGCAAGTACCCAAAAACTAAGTCTATTCCATGTAACCATTGCTAATGGCAGTGGCTATTCTCTAAGTGAACTTAATAGCAGGTAATGGACTTCTCCTCCAAGAACTTATCCAATCCTTTTTTAAACACAGCTATACTAACTGCACGAACCACATTCTCTGGCAACAAATTCCAGAGTTTAATTGTGCGTTGAGTAAAAAAGAACTTTCTCCGATTAGTTTTAAATGTGCCCCATGCTAACTTCATGGAGTGTCCCCTAGTCTTTCTACTATCCGAAAGAGTAAATAACCGATTCACATCTACCCGTTCTAGACCTCTCATGATTTTAAACACCTCTATCATATCCCCCCTCAGTCGTCTCTTCTCCAAGCTGAAAAGTCCTAACCTCTTTAGTCTTTCCTCATAGGGGAGTTGTTCCATTCCCCTTATCATTTTGGTAGCCCTTCTCTGTACCTTCTCTCACAAGGCCCATGAAAAGTCCTGGCCCTCAACAGGCAGGAAGGCTTTCTTCTGAAGTGAGTCTTTTCAGGTTCCCATAAACTGGATCTTCTGGGATGGGATCAAATTGGACTTTGGAAAATTGACAGTGAATCCCAGGGACTGAAGAAGCTAAATCATGTGGAGGGACTCCAGAACGCTTGATTGAGAGGAGCCTGCCACTTAACAGTTGTCAAGGTATGGGAACCTCCAGGCTCCATGCTTCCGTAGCTGTGCCACTATGACCAGCAGGCACTTCATGAGCATTCCCAGGGTGCCCAAGAGGAGCACCTTGTAATAATAGTGCATGCGCTCCTAGTGGAGGTAGCACAGACACAAATAGTAACAGAATTCAAGAAAGCCTGGGATAAGTTTCTATTACCTTACACTGAGTCTCAGTGCAGAGCACGGGGCCCATGGGGGAGTAGGAGAAGTTTCTATTACCTTACACTGAGTCTCAGTGCAGAGCACAGGGCCCATGGAGGAGAAGGGGAAGTTTCTATTACCTTACACTGAGTCTCAGTGCAGAGCACGGGGCCCATGGGGGAGTAGGGGAAGTTTCTATTACCTTACACTGAGTCTCAGTGCAGAGCACGGGGCCCATGGGGGAGAAGGGGAAGTTTCTATTACCTTACACTGAGTCTCAGTGCAGAGCACAGGGCCCATGGAGGAGAAGGGGAAGTTTCTATTACCTTACACCGAGTCTCAGTGCAGAGCACGGGGCCCATGGGGGAGTAGGGGAAGTTTCTATTACCTTACACTGAGTCTCAGTGCAGAGCACATGGCCCATGGGGGAGTAGGGGAAGTTTCTATTACCTTACACCGAGTCTCAGTGCAGAGCACGGGGCCCATGGGGGAGATGGGGAAGTTTATAATACCTTACACTGAGTCTCAGTGCAGAGCACGGGGCCCATGGGGGAGTAGCGGAAGTTTCTATTACCTTACACTGAGTCTCAGTGCAGAGCACATGGCCCATGGGGGAGTAGCAGAAGTTTCTATTACCTTACACTGTGTCTCAGTGCAAAGCACGGGGCCCATGGGGGAGTAGGGGAAGTTTCTATTACCTTACACTGAGTCTCAGTGCAGAGCACGGGGCCCATGGGGGAGTAGGGGAAGTTTCTATTTCCTTACACTGAGTCTCTGTGCAGAGCACGGGGCCCATGGGGGAGTAGGGGAAGTTTCTATTTCCTTACACTGAGTCTCTGTGCAGAGCACGGGGCCCATGGGGGAGTAGGGGAAGTTTCTATTTCCTTACACTGAGTCTCAGTGCAGAGCACGGGGCCCATGGGGGAGTAGGGGAAGTTTCTATTTCCTTACACTGAGTCTCAGTGCAGAGCACGGGGCCCATGGGGGAGTAGGGGAAGTTTCTATTTCCTTACACTGAGTCTCAGTGCAGAGCACATGGCCCATGGGGGAGTAGGGGAAGTTTCTATTTCCTTACACTGAGTCTCAGTGCAGAGCACATGGCCCATGGGGGAGTAGGGGAAGTTTCTATTACCTTACACTGTGTCTCAGTGCAGAGCACGGGGCCCATGGGGAAGTAGGGGAAGTTTCTATTACCTTACACTGAGTCTCAGTGCAGAGCACATGGCCCATGGGGGAGTAGGAGAAGTTTATATTACCTTACACTGAGTCTCAGTGCAGAGCACAGGGCCCATGGAGGAGAAGGGGAAGTTTCTATTACCTTACACTGAGTCTCAGTGCAGAGCAAAGGGCCCATGGAGGAGAAGGGGAAGTTTCTATTACCTTACACCGAGTCTCAGTGCAGAGCACGGGGCCCATGGGGGAGTAGGGGAAGTTTCTATTACCTTACACCGAGTCTCAGTGCAGAGCACGGGGCCCATGGGGGAGTAGGGGAAGTTTCTATTACCTTACACCGAGTCTCAGTGCAGAGCACGGGGCCCATGGGGGAGATGGGGAAGTTTATAATACCTTACACTGAGTCTCAGTGCAGAGCACGGGGCCCATGGGGGAGTAGCGGAAGTTTCTATTACCTTACACTGAGTCTCAGTGCAGAGCACATGGCCCATGGGGGAGTAGCAGAAGTTTCTATTACCTTACACTGTGTCTCAGTGCAGAGCACGGGGCCCATGGGGGAGTAGGGGAAGTTTCTATTACCTTACACTGAGTCTCAGTGCAGAGCACGGGGCCCATGGGGGAGTAGGAGAAGTTTCTATTACCTTACACTGAGTCTCAGTGCAGAGCATGGGGCCCATGGGGGAGTAGCAGAAGTTTCTATTACCTTACACTGAGTCTCAGTGCAGAGCACATGGCCCATGGGGGAGTAGCAGAAGTTTCTATTACCTTACACTGTGTCTCAGTGCAGAGCACGGGGCCCATGGGGGAGTAGGGGAAGTTTCTATTACCTTACACTGAGTCTCAGTGCAGAGCACGGGGCCCCTTGGGGGAGTAGGAGAAGTTTCTATTACCTTACACTGAGTCTCAGTGCAGAGCACAGGGCCCATGGGGGAGTAGGGGAAGTTTCTATTACCTTACACTGAGTCTCAGTGCAGAGCACTGGACCCATGGGGGAGTAGGAGAAGTTTCTATTACCTTACACTGTGTCTCAGTGCAGAGCACAGGACCCATGGAGGAATAGGGGAAGTTTCTATTACCTTACACTGAGTCTCAGTGCAGAGCACAGGGCCCATGAGGGAGTAGGGGAAGTTTCTATTACCTTACACTAAGTCTCGGTGCAAAGCACTGAGCCCATGGGGGAGATGGGGAAGTTTCTATTACCTTACACTGAGTCTCAGTGCAGAGCACAGGGCCCATGGAGGAGAAGGGGAAGTTTCTATTACCTTACACCGAGTCTCAGTGCAGAGCACGGGGCCCATGGGGGAGTAGGGGAAGTTTCTATTACCTTACACCGAGTCTCAGTGCAGAGCACGGGGCCCATGGGGGAGTAGGGGAAGTTTCTATTACCTACCACTGAGTCTCAGTGCAAAGCACAGGGCCCATGGGGGAGTAGGGGAAGTTTCTATTACCTTACACTGCGTCTCAGTGCAGAGCACGGGGCCCATGGGGGAGTAGGGGAAGTTTCTATTTCCTTACACTGTGTCTCAGTGCAGAGCACGGGGCCCATGGGGGAGTAGGAGAAGTTTCTATTACCTTACACTGTGTCTCAGTGCAGAGCACAGGACCCATGGAGGAATAGGGGAAGTTTCTATTACCTTACACTGAGTCTCAGTGCAGAGCACAGGGCCCATGAGGGAGTAGGGGAAGTTTCTATTACCTTACACTGAGTCTCGGAGCAAAGCACTGAGCCCATGGGGGAGTAGGGGAAGTTTCTATTACCTTACACTGTGTCTCAGTGCAGAGCACGGGGCCCATGGAGGAGTAGGGGAAGTTTCTATTACCTTACACTGTGTCTCAGTGCAGAGCACTGGGCCCATGGGGGAGTAGGGGAAGTTTCTATTACCTTACACTGTGTCTCAGTGCAGAGTAGGAGAGGTTTCTATTACCTTACCTTACACTGAGTCTCAGTGCAGAGCACATGGCCCATGGGGGAGTAGGAGAAGTTTCTATTACCTTACACTGAGTCTCAGTGCAGAGCACGAGGCCCATGGGGGAGTAGGGGAAGTTTCTATTATCTTACACTGTGTCTCAGTGCAGAGCACGGGGCCCAATGGGGAGTAGGAGAAGTTTCTATTTCCTTACACTGAGTCGCATTGCAGAGCACATGGCCCATGGGGGAGATGGGGAAGTTTCTATTACCTTACACTGAGTCTCAGTGCAGAGCACGGGGCCCATGGGGGAGTAGGGGAAGTTTCTATTACCTTACACTGAGTCTCAGTGCAGAGCACGGGGCCCATGGGGGAGTAGGGGAAGTTTATAATACCTTACACTGAGTCTCAGTGCAGAGCACGGGGCCCATGGGGGAGTAGGGGAAGTTTCTATTACCTTACACTGAGTCTCAGTGCAGAGCACGGGGCCCATGGGGGAGTAGGGGAAGTTTCTATTACCTTACACTGAGTCTCAGTGCAGAGCACATGGCCCATGGGGGAGTAGGGGAAGTTTCTATTACCTTACACTGAGTCTCAGTGCAGAGCACGGGGCCCATGGGGGAGTAGGGGAAGTTTCTATTACCTTACACTGAGTCTCAGTGCAGAGCACGGGGCCCATGGGGGAGTAGGGGAAGTTTCTAATACCTTACACTGAGTCTCAGTGCAGAGCACGGGGCCCATGGGGGAGTAGGGGAAGTTTCTATTACCTTACACTGAGTCTCAGTGCAGAGCACGGGGCCCTTGGGGGAGTAGGGGAAGTTTCTATTACCTTACACTGAGTCTCAGTGCAGAGCACGGGGCCCATGGGGGAGTAGGGGAAGTTTCTATTACCTTACACTGAGTCTCAGTGCAGAGCACGGGGCCCATGGGGGAGTAGGGGAAGTTTCTATTACCTTACACTGAGTCTCAGTGCAGAGCACGGGGCCCATGGGGGAGTAGGGGAAGTTTCTATTTCCTTACACTGAGTCTCAGTGCAGAGCACATGGCCCATGGGGGAGTAGGGGAAGTTTCTATTACCTTACACTGAGTCTCAGTGCAGAGCACGGGGCCCATGGGGGAGTAGGGGAAGTTTCTATTACCTTACACTGAGTATCAGTGCAGAGCACGGGGCCCATGGGGGAGTAGGGGAAGTTTCTATTACCTTACACTGAGTCTCAGTGCAGAGCACATGGCCCATGGGGGAGTAGGGGAAGTTTCTATTACCTTACACTGAGTCTCAGTGCAGAGCACGGGGCCCGTGGGGGAGTAGGGGAAGTTTCTATTACCTTACACTGAGTCTCAGTGCAGAGCACGGGGTCCGTGGGGGAGTAGGGGAAGTTTCTATTACCTTACACTGAGTCTCAGTGCAGAGCACGGGGCCCATGGGGGAGTAGGGGAAGTTTCTATTACCTTACACTGAGTCTCAGTGCAGAGCACGGGGCCCATGGGGGAGTAGGGGAAGTTTCTATTACCTTACACTGAGTCTCAGTGCAGAGCACGGGGCCCATGGGGGAGTAGGGGAAGTTTCTATTACCTTACACTGAGTCTCAGTGCAGAGCACGGGGCCCATGGAGGAGAAGGGGAAGTTTCTATTACCTTACACTGAGTCTCAGTGCAGAGCACGGGGCCCATGGGGGAGTAGGGGAAGTTTCTATTACCTTACACTGAGTCTCAGTGCAGAGCACGGGGCCCATGGGGGAGTAGGGGAAGTTTCTATTACCTTACACTGAGTCTCAGTGCAGAGCACGGGGCCCATGGGGGAGTAGGGGAAGTTTCTATTACCTTACACTGAGTCTCAGTGCAGAGCACGGGGCCCATGGGGGAGAAGGGGAAGTTTCTATTACCTTACACTGTGTCTCAGTGCAGAGCACATGGCCCATGGAGGAGAAGGGGAAGTTTCTATTACCTTACACTGAGTCTCAGTGCAGAGCACGGGGCCCATGGGGGAGAAGGGGAAGTTTCTATTACCTTACACTGAGTCTCAGTGCAGAGCACGGGGCCCATGGAGGAGAAGGGGAAGTTTCTATTACCTTACACTGAGTCTCAGTGCAGAGCACGGGGCCCATGGGGGAGTAGGGGAAGTTTCTATTACCTTACACTGAGTCTCAGTGCAGGGCACGGGGCCCATGGGGGAGTAGGGGAAGTTTCTATTACCTTACACTGAGTCTCAGTGCAGAGCACGGGGCCCATGGGGGAGTAGGGGAAGTTTCTATTACCTTACACTTAGTCTCAGTGCAGTGCACGGGGCCCATGGGGGAGTAGGGGAAGTTTCTATTACCTTACACTTAGTCTCAGTGCAGTGCACGGAGCCCATGGGGGAGTAGGGGAAGTTTCTATTACCTTACACTGAGTCTCAGTGCAGAGCACGGGGCCCATGGGGGAGTAGGGGAAGTTTCTATTACCTTACACTGAGTCTCAGTGCAGAGCACGGGGCCCATGGGGGAGTAGGGGAAGTTTCTATTTCCTTACACTGAGTCTCAGTGCAGAGCACATGGCCCATGGGGGAGTAGGGGAAGTTTCTATTTCCTTACACTGAGTCTCAGTGCAGAGCACATGGCCCATGGGGGAGTAGGGGAAGTTTCTATTACCTTACACTGTGTCTCAGTGCAGAGCACGGGGCCCATGGGGAAGTAGGGGAAGTTTCTATTACCTTACACTGAGTCTCAGTGCAGAGCACATGGCCCATGGGGGAGTAGGAGAAGTTTCTATTACCTTACACTGAGTCTCAGTGCAGAGCACAGGGCCCATGGAGGAGAAGGGGAAGTTTCTATTACCTTACACTGAGTCTCAGTGCAGAGCAAAGGGCCCATGGAGGAGAAGGGGAAGTTTCTATTACCTTACACCGAGTCTCAGTGCAGAGCACGGGGCCCATGGGGGAGTAGGGGAAGTTTCTATTACCTTACACCGAGTCTCAGTGCAGAGCACGGGGCCCATGGGGGAGATGGGGAAGTTTATAATACCTTACACTGAGTCTCAGTGCAGAGCACGGGGCCCATGGGGGAGTAGCGGAGGTTTCTATTACCTTACACTGAGTCTCAGTGCAGAGCACATGGCCCATGGGGGAGTAGCAGAAGTTTCTATTACCTTACACTGAGTCTCAGTGCAGAGCACGGGGCCCATGGGGGAGTAGGGGAAGTTTCTATTACCTTACACTGAGTCTCAGTGCAGAGCACGGGGCCCATGGGGGAGTAGGGGAAGTTTCTATTACCTTACACTGAGTCTCAGTGCAGAGCACGGGGCCCATGGGGGAGTAGCAGAAGTTTCTATTACCTTACACTGAGTCTCAGTGCAGAGCACATGGCCCATGGGGGAGTAGCAGAAGTTTCTATTACCTTACACTGTGTCTCAGTGCAGAGCACGGGGCCCATGGGGGAGTAGGGGAAGTTTCTATTACCTTACACTGAGTCTCAGTGCAGAGCACGGGGCCCCTTGGGGGAGTAGGAGAAGTTTCTATTACCTTACACTGAGTCTCAGTGCAGAGCACAGGGCCCATGGGGGAGTAGAGGAAGTTTCTATTACCTTACATTGAGTCTCAGTGCAGAGCACTGGACCCATGGGGGAGTAGGAGAAGTTTCTATTACCTTACACTGTGTCTCAGTGCAGAGCACAGGACCCATGGGGGAGTAGGGGAAGTTTCTATTACCTTACACTGAGTCTCAGTGCAGAGCACGGGGCCCATGGGGGAGTAGGAGAAGTTTCTATTACCTTACACTGAGTCTCAGTGCAGAGCATGGGGCCCATGGGGGAGTAGCAGAA
Source organism: Rhinatrema bivittatum (assembly GCF_901001135.1). Classification (NCBI taxonomy): domain Eukaryota; kingdom Metazoa; phylum Chordata; class Amphibia; order Gymnophiona; family Rhinatrematidae; genus Rhinatrema; species Rhinatrema bivittatum. Next base: position 820,536,642 of record NC_042615.1, read on the forward strand.
GTTTCTATTACCTTACACTGAGTCTCAGTGCAGAGCACATGGCCCATGGGGGAGTAGCAGAAGTTTCTATTACCTTACACTGTGTCTCAGTGCAGAGCACGGGGCCCATGGGGGAGTAGGGGAAGTTTCTATTACCTTACACTGAGTCTCAGTGCAGAGCACGGGGCCCCTTGGGGGAGTAGGAGAAGTTTCTATTACCTTACACTGAGTCTCAGTGCAGAGCACAGGGCCCATGGGGGAGTAGAGGAAGTTTCTATTACCTTACATTGAGTCTCAGTGCAGAGCACTGGACCCATGGGGGAGTAGGAGAAGTTTCTATTACCTTACACTGTGTCTCAGTGCAGAGCACAGGACCCATGGAGGAATAGGGGAAGTTTCTATTACCTTACACTGAGTCTCAGTGCAGAGCACAGGGCCCATGAGGGAGTAGGGGAAGTTTCTATTACCTTACACTAAGTCTCGGTGCAAAGCACTGAGCCCATGGGGGAGATGGGGAAGTTTCTATTACCTTACACTGAGTCTCAGTGCAGAGCACAGGGCCCATGGAGGAGAAGGGGAAGTTTCTATTACCTTACACCGAGTCTCAGTGCAGAGCACGGGGCCCATGGGGGAGTAGGGGAAGTTTCTATTACCTTACACCGAGTCTCAGTGCAGAGCACGGGGCCCATGGGGGAGTAGGGGAAGTTTCTATTACCTACCACTGAGTCTCAGTGCAAAGCACAGGGCCCATGGGGGAGTAGGGGAAGTTTCTATTACCTTACACTGCGTCTCAGTGCAGAGCACGGGGCCCATGGGGGAGTAGGGGAAGTTTCTATTTCCTTACACTGTGTCTCAGTGCAGAGCACGGGGCCCATGGGGGAGTAGGAGAAGTTTCTATTACCTTACACTGTGTCTCAGTGCAGAGCACAGGACCCATGGAGGAATAGGGGAAGTTTCTATTACCTTACACTGAGTCTCAGTGCAGAGCACAGGGCCCATGAGGGAGTAGGGGAAGTTTCTATTACCTTACACTGAGTCTCAGTGCAGAGCACGGGGCCCATGGGGGAGTAGGAGAAGTTTCTATTACCTTACACTGTGTCTCAGTGCAGAGCACAGGACCCATGGAGGAATAGGGGAAGTTTCTATTACCTTACACTGAGTCTCAGTGCAGAGCACAGGGCCCATGAGGGAGTAGGGGAAGTTTCTATTACCTTACACTGAGTCTCGGAGCAAAGCACTGAGCCCATGGGGGAGTAGGGGAAGTTTCTATTACCTTACACTGTGTCTCAGTGCAGAGCACGGGGCCCATGGAGGAGTAGGGGAAGTTTCTATTACCTTACACTGTGTCTCAGTGCAGAGCACTGGGCCCATGGGGGAGTAGGGGAAGTTTCTATTACCTTACACTGTGTCTCAGTGCAGAGTAGGAGAGGTTTCTATTACCTTACCTTACACTGAGTCTCAGTGCAGAGCACATGGCCCATGGGGGAGTAGGAGAAGTTTCTATTACCTTACACTGAGTCTCAGTGCAGAGCACGAGGCCCATGGGGGAGTAGGGGAAGTTTCTATTATCTTACACTGTGTCTCAGTGCAGAGCACGGGGCCCAATGGGGAGTAGGAGAAGTTTCTATTTCCTTACACTGAGTCGCATTGCAGAGCACATGGCCCATGGGGGAGATGGGGAAGTTTCTATTACCTTACACTGAGTCTCAGTGCAGAGCACGGGGCCCATGGGGGAGTAGGGGAAGTTTCTATTACCTTACACTGAGTCTCAGTGCAGAGCACGGGGCCCATGGGGGAGTAGGGGAAGTTTATAATACCTTACACTGAGTCTCAGTGCAGAGCACGGGGCCCATGGGGGAGTAGGGGAAGTTTCTATTACCTTACACTGAGTCTCAGTGCAGAGCACGGGGCCCATGGGGGAGTAGGGGAAGTTTCTATTACCTTACACTGAGTCTCAGTGCAGAGCACATGGCCCATGGGGGAGTAGGGGAAGTTTCTATTACCTTACACTGAGTCTCAGTGCAGAGCACGGGGCCCATGGGGGAGTAGGGGAAGTTTCTATTACCTTACACTGAGTCTCAGTGCAGAGCACGGGGCCCATGGGGGAGTAGGGGAAGTTTCTATTACCTTACACTGAGTCTCAGTGCAGAGCACGGGGCCCATGGGGGAGTAGGGGAAGTTTCTATTACCTTACACTGAGTCTCAGTGCAGAGCACGGGGCCCTTGGGGGAGTAGGGGAAGTTTCTATTACCTTACACTGAGTCTCAGTGCAGAGCACGGGGCCCATGGGGGAGTAGGGGAAGTTTCTATTACCTTACACTGAGTCTCAGTGCAGAGCACGGGGCCCATGGGGGAGTAGGGGAAGTTTCTATTACCTTACACTGAGTCTCAGTGCAGAGCACGGGGCCCATGGGGGAGTAGGGGAAGTTTCTATTTCCTTACACTGAGTCTCAGTGCAGAGCACATGGCCCATGGGGGAGTAGGGGAAGTTTCTATTACCTTACACTGAGTCTCAGTGCAGAGCACGGGGCCCATGGGGGAGTAGGGGAAGTTTCTATTACCTTACACTGAGTATCAGTGCAGAGCACGGGGCCCATGGGGGAGTAGGGGAAGTTTCTATTACCTTACACTGAGTCTCAGTGCAGAGCACATGGCCCATGGGGGAGTAGGGGAAGTTTCTATTACCTTACACTGAGTCTCAGTGCAGAGCACGGGGCCCGTGGGGGAGTAGGGGAAGTTTCTATTACCTTACACTGAGTCTCAGTGCAGAGCACGGGGTCCGTGGGGGAGTAGGGGAAGTTTCTATTACCTTACACTGAGTCTCAGTGCAGAGCACGGGGCCCATGGGGGAGTAGGGGAAGTTTCTATTACCTTACACTGAGTCTCAGTGCAGAGCACGGGGCCCATGGGGGAGTAGGGGGAGTTTCTATTACCTTACACTGAGTCTCAGTGCAGAGCACGGGGCCCATGGGGGAGTAGGGGAAGTTTCTATTACCTTACACTGAGTCTCAGTGCAGAGCACGGGGCCCATGGAGGAGAAGGGGAAGTTTCTATTACCTTACACTGAGTCTCAGTGCAGAGCACGGGGCCCATGGGGGAGTAGGGGTAGTTTCTATTACCTTACACTGAGTCTCAGTGCAGAGCACGGGGCCCATGGGGGAGTAGGGGAAGTTTCTATTACCTTACACTGAGTCTCAGTGCAGAGCACGGGGCCCATGGGGGAGGAGGGGAAGTTTCTATTACCTTACACTGAGTCTCAGTGCAGAGCACGGGGCCCATGGGGGAGAAGGGGAAGTTTCTATTACCTTACACTGTGTCTCAGTGCAGAGCACATGGCCCATGGAGGAGAAGGGGAAGTTTCTATTACCTTACACTGAGTCTCAGTGCAGAGCACGGGGCCCATGGGGGAGAAGGGGAAGTTTCTATTACCTTACACTGAGTCTCAGTGCAGAGCACGGGGCCCATGGGGGAGAAGGGGAAGTTTCTATTACCTTACACTGAGTCTCAGTGCAGAGCACGGGGCCCATGGGGGAGTAGGGGAAGTTTCTATTACCTTACACTGAGTCTCAGTGCAGAGCACGGGGCCCATGGGGGAGTAGGGGAAGTTTCTATTACCTTACACTGAGTCTCAGTGCAGAGCACGGGGCCCATGGGGGAGTAGGGGAAGTTTCTATTACCTTACACTTAGTCTCAGTGCAGTGCACGGGGCCCATGGGGGAGTAGGGGAAGTTTCTATTACCTTACACTTAGTCTCAGTGCAGTGCACGGAGCCCATGGGGGAGTAGGGGAAGTTTCTATTACCTTACACTGAGTCTCAGTGCAGAGCACGGGGCCCATGGGGGAGTAGGGGAAGTTTCTATTACCTTACACTGAGTCTCAGTGCAGAGCACGGGGCCCATGGGGGAGTAGGGGAAGTTTCTATTTCCTTACACTGAGTCTCAGTGCAGAGCACATGGCCCATGGGGGAGTAGGGGAAGTTTCTATTTCCTTACACTGAGTCTCAGTGCAGAGCACATGGCCCATGGGGGAGTAGGGGAAGTTTCTATTACCTTACACTGTGTCTCAGTGCAGAGCACGGGGCCCATGGGGGAGTAGGGGAAGTTTCTATTACCTTACACTGAGTCTCAGTGCAGAGCACATGGCCCATGGGGGAGTAGGAGAAGTTTCTATTACCTTACACTGAGTCTCAGTGCAGAGCACAGGGCCCATGGAGGAGAAGGGGAAGTTTCTATTACCTTACACTGAGTCTCAGTGCAGAGCAAAGGGCCCATGGAGGAGAAGGGGAAGTTTCTATTACCTTACACCGAGTCTCAGTGCAGAGCACGGGGCCCATGGGGGAGTAGGGGAAGTTTCTATTACCTTACACCGAGTCTCAGTGCAGAGCACGGGGCCCATGGGGGAGATGGGGAAGTTTATAATACCTTACACTGAGTCTCAGTGCAGAGCACGGGGCCCATGGGGGAGTAGCGGAGGTTTCTATTACCTTACACTGAGTCTCAGTGCAGAGCACATGGCCCATGGGGGAGTAGCAGAAGTTTCTATTACCTTACACTGTGTCTCAGTGCAGAGCACGGGGCCCATGGGGGAGTAGGGGAAGTTTCTATTACCTTACACTGAGTCTCAGTGCAGAGCACGGGGCCCATGGGGGAGTAGGAGAAGTTTCTATTACCTTACACTGAGTCTCAGTGCAGAGCACGGGGCCCATGGGGGAGTAGCAGAAGTTTCTATTACCTTACACTGAGTCTCAGTGCAGAGCACATGGCCCATGGGGGAGTAGCAGAAGTTTCTATTACCTTACACTGTGTCTCAGTGCAGAGCACGGGGCCCATGGGGGAGTAGGGGAAGTTTCTATTACCTTACACTGAGTCTCAGTGCAGAGCACGGGGCCCCTTGGGGGAGTAGGAGAAGTTTCTATTACCTTACACTGAGTCTCAGTGCAGAGCACAGGGCCCATGGGGGAGTAGAGGAAGTTTCTATTACCTTACATTGAGTCTCAGTGCAGAGCACTGGACCCATGGGGGAGTAGGAGAAGTTTCTATTACCTTACACTGTGTCTCAGTGCAGAGCACAGGACCCATGGGGGAGTAGGGGAAGTTTCTATTACCTTACACTGAGTCTCAGTGCAGAGCACGGGGCCCATGGGGGAGTAGGAGAAGTTTCTATTACCTTACACTGAGTCTCAGTGCAGAGCATGGGGCCCATGGGGGAGTAGCAGAAGTTTCTATTACCTTACACTGAGTCTCAGTGCAGAGCACATGGCCCATGGGGGAGTAGCAGAAGTTTCTATTACCTTACACTGTGTCTCAGTGCAGAGCACGGGGCCCATGGGGGAGTAGGGGAAGTTTCTATTACCTTACACTGAGTCTCAGTGCAGAGCACGGGGCCCCTTGGGGGAGTAGGAGAAGTTTCTATTACCTTACACTGAGTCTCAGTGCAGAGCACAGGGCCCATGGGGGAGTAGAGGAAGTTTCTATTACCTTACATTGAGTCTCAGTGCAGAGCACTGGACCCATGGGGGAGTAGGAGAAGTTTCTATTACCTTACACTGTGTCTCAGTGCAGAGCACAGGACCCATGGAGGAATAGGGGAAGTTTCTATTACCTTACACTGAGTCTCAGTGCAGAGCACAGGGCCCATGAGGGAGTAGGGGAAGTTTCTATTACCTTACACTAAGTCTCGGTGCAAAGCACTGAGCCCATGGGGGAGATGGGGAAGTTTCTATTACCTTACACTGAGTCTCAGTGCAGAGCACAGGGCCCATGGAGGAGAAGGGGAAGTTTCTATTACCTTACACCGAGTCTCAGTGCAGAGCACGGGGCCCATGGGGGAGTAGGGGAAGTTTCTATTACCTTACACCGAGTCTCAGTGCAGAGCACGGGGCCCATGGGGGAGTAGGGGAAGTTTCTATTACCTACCACTGAGTCTCAGTGCAAAGCACAGGGCCCATGGGGGAGTAGGGGAAGTTTCTATTACCTTACACTGCGTCTCAGTGCAGAGCACGGGGCCCATGGGGGAGTAGGGGAAGTTTCTATTTCCTTACACTGTGTCTCAGTGCAGAGCACGGGGCCCATGGGGGAGTAGGAGAAGTTTCTATTACCTTACACTGTGTCTCAGTGCAGAGCACAGGACCCATGGAGGAATAGGGGAAGTTTCTATTACCTTACACTGAGTCTCAGTGCAGAGCACAGGGCCCATGAGGGAGTAGGGGAAGTTTCTATTACCTTACACTGAGTCTCGGAGCAAAGCACTGAGCCCATGGGGGAGTAGGGGAAGTTTCTATTACCTTACACTGTGTCTCAGTGCAGAGCACGGGGCCCATGGAGGAGTAGGGGAAGTTTCTATTACCTTACACTGTGTCTCAGTGCAGAGCACTGGGCCCATGGGGGAGTAGGGGAAGTTTCTATTACCTTACACTGTGTCTCAGTGCAGAGTAGGAGAGGTTTCTATTACCTTACCTTACACTGAGTCTCAGTGCAGAGCACATGGCCCATGGGGGAGTAGGAGAAGTTTCTATTACCTTACACTGTGTCTCAGTGCAGAGCACGGGGCCCAATGGGGAGTAGGAGAAGTTTCTATTTCCTTACACTGAGTCGCATTGCAGAGCACATGGCCCATGGGGGAGATGGGGAAGTTTCTATTACCTTACACTGAGTCTCAGTGCAGAGCACGGGGCCCATGGGGGAGTAGGGGAAGTTTCTATTACCTTACACTGAGTCTCAGTGCAGAGCACGGGGCCCATGGGGGAGTAGGGGAAGTTTCTATTACCTTACACTGAGTCTCAGTGCAGAGCACATGGCCCATGGGGGAGTAGGGGAAGTTTCTATTACCTTACACTGAGTCTCAGTGCAGAGCACGGGGCCCATGGGGGAGTAGGGGAAGTTTCTATTACCTTACACTGAGTCTCAGTGCAGAGCACGGGGCCCATGGGGGAGTAGGGGAAGTTTCTATTACCTTACACTGAGTCTCAGTGCAGAGCACGGGGCCCATGGGGGAGTAGGGGAAGTTTCTATTACCTTACACTGAGTCTCAGTGCAGAGCACGGGGCCCTTGGGGGAGTAGGGGAAGTTTCTATTACCTTACACTGAGTCTCAGTGCAGAGCACGGGGCCCATGGGGGAGTAGGGGAAGTTTCTATTACCTTACACTGAGTCTCAGTGCAGAGCACAGGGCCCATGGGGGAGTAGGGGAAGTTTCTATTACCTTACACTGAGTCTCAGTGCAGAGCACGGGGCCCATGGGGGAGTAGGGGAAGTTTCTATTTCCTTACACTGAGTCTCAGTGCAGAGCACATGGCCCATGGGGGAGTAGGGGAAGTTTCTATTACCTTACACTGAGTCTCAGTGCAGAGCACGGGGCCCATGGGGGAGTAGGGGAAGTTTCTATTACCTTACACTGAGTCTCAGTGCAGAGCACGGGGCCCATGGGGGAGTAGGGGAAGTTTCTATTACCTTACACTGAGTCTCAGTGCAGAGCACATGGCCCATGGGGGAGTAGGGGAAGTTTCTATTACCTTACACTGAGTCTCAGTGCAGAGCACGGGGCCCGTGGGGGAGTAGGGGAAGTTTCTATTACCTTACACTGAGTTTCAGTGCAGAGCACGGGGTCCGTGGGGGAGTAGGGGAAGTTTCTATTACCTTACACTGAGTCTCAGTGCAGAGCACATGGCCCATGGGGGAGTAGGGGAAGTTTCTATTACCTTACACTGAGTCTCAGTGCAGAGCACGGGGCCCATGGGGGAGTAGGGGAAGTTTCTATTACCTTACACTGAGTCTCAGTGCAGAGCACGGGGCCCATGGAGGAGAAGGGGAAGTTTCTATTACCTTACACTGAGTCTCAGTGCAGAGCACGGGGCCCATGGGGGAGTAGGGGAAGTTTCTATTACCTTACACTGAGTCTCAGTGCAGAGCACGGGGCCCATGGGGGAGTAGGGGAAGTTTCTATTACCTTACACTGAGTCTCAGTGCAGAGCACGGGGCCCATGGAGGAGTAGGGGAAGTTTCTATTACCTGACACTGAGTCTCAGTGCAGAGCACGGGGCCCATGGGGGAGTAGGGGAAGTTTCTATTACCTTACACTGAGTCTCAGTGCAGAGCACGGGGCCCATGGGGGAGTAGGGGAAGTTTCTATTACCTTACACTGAGTCTCAGTGCAGAGCACGGGGCCCATGGAGGAGAAGGGGAAGTTTCTATTACCTTACACTGAGTCTCAGTGCAGAGCACGGGGCCCATGGGGGAGTAGGGGAAGTTTCTATTACCTTACACTGAGTCTCAGTGCAGAGCACGGGGCCCATGGGGGAGTAGGGGAAGTTTCTATTACCTTACACTGAGTCTCAGTGCAGAGCACGGGGCCCATGGGGGAGTAGGGGAAGTTTCTATTACCTTACACTGAGTCTCAGTGCAGAGCACGGGGCCCATGGGGGAGAAGGGGAAGTTTCTATTACCTTACACTGTGTCTCAGTGCAGAGCACATGGCCCATGGAGGAGAAGGGGAAGTTTCTATTACCTTACACTGAGTCTCAGTGCAGAGCACGGGGCCCATGGGGGAGAAGGGGAAGTTTCTATTACCTTACACTGAGTCTCAGTGCAGAGCACGGGGCCCATGGAGGAGAAGGGGAAGTTTCTATTACCTTACACTGAGTCTCAGTGCAGAGCACGGGGCCCATGGGGGAGTAGGGGAAGTTTCTATTACCTTACACTGAGTCTCAGTGCAGAGCACGGGGCCCATGGGGGAGTAGGGGAAGTTTCTATTACCTTACACTGAGTCTCAGTGCAGAGCACGGGGCCCATGGGGGAGTAGGGGAAGTTTCTATTACCTTACACTGAGTCTCAGTGCAGTGCACGGAGCCCATGGGGGAGTAGGGGAAGTTTCTATTACCTTACACTGAGTCTCAGTGCAGAGCACGGGGCCCATGGGGGAGTAGGGGAAGTTTCTATTACCTTACACTGAGTCTCAGTGCAGAGCACGGGGCCCATGGGGGAGTAGGGGAAGTTTCTATTACCTTACACTGAGTCTCAGTGCAGAGCACATGGCCCATGGGGGAGTAGGGGAAGTTTCTATTTCCTTACACTGAGTCTCAGTGCAGAGCACGGGGCCCATGGGGGAGTAGGAGAAGTTTCTATTACCTTACAGTGAGTCTCAGTGCAGAGCACGGGGCCCATGGAGGAGAAGGGGAAGTTTCTATTACCTTACACTGAGTCTCAGTGCAGAGCACATGGCCCATGGGGGAGTAGGGGAAGTTTCTATTACCTTACACTGAGTCTCAGTGCAGAGCACGGGGCCCATGGAGGAGAAGGGGAAGTTTCTATTAGCTTACACTGAGTCTCAGTGCAGAGCACGGGGTCCGTGGGGGAGTAGGAGAAGTTTCTATTACCTTACACTGAGTCTCAGTGCAGAGCACGGGGTCCGTGGGGGAGTAGGAGAAGTTTCTATTACCTTACACTGTGTCTCAGTGCAGAGCACGGGGTCCGTGGGGGAGTAGGAGAAGTTTCTATTACTTTGTACTGAGTCTCAGTGCAGAGCACGGGGCCCATGGGGGAGTAGGGGAAGTTTCTATTACCTTACACTGAGTCTCAGTGCAGAGCACAGTGTCAATAAGTGCAGATCTTCTTACGAGGAAGCAAAGGTATACAGGTTTAGTGTACCAGCCATAGTTTAGTCCAACAGACAGTGCACCTTCTCCTTGCTTTGTGTGCGACAGAAGTGAATTTTCTTCTCACCTTATTCTGTTCCACCAGGTCAGTCAGCATCACAATCACAGGGGAGTTCTCCTGCCAGACCATCTGCCAGAAATCAGCCACGGTGTCAGATAAAGGGCCTGAACCCCGAGGGGAAGGAGAGAGAAAGCCAGGATCAGTAGGGCCCTCTATAGACGGTCTCCTCACATGCCAGACTAAGCCTCCTTCACCTCTCCTAGAACAGTTGTGTAATTAGGCAGCAAACTCACATAAAGGTAATTTTCACAGCCTACTTCCTGCTTTGCAAGTTTGTATATTTGGGAGCACCAAAAATTGGGCAGAAGAACCTTTAATAGGTGATCTACAAATGTCTCAGTTCTTTTGCTGTAATCCTTTTTCAGGACAATTTTTCTTTGCTTTTCAGCCTGCACAGCCAGGAAACCCGTGCTACAAGGTTAACAATAGGTTCCGTTTGTGTCCGGGGGGTGGCAGAGCCCTCAGTTGTCACCACACAGCTGTCAGCCTGAGGGAAATCCTTCCTTTCTGGCTTTGTGGCTCTCTGCCAAAGGCACCAGCAGCAGTGCGCAGCAGCAGCTGGGCACCCCTGCCTTTCCCTTGAACTGCATGGATGGAGGTCCAGCCTGCCTGCGCATCCTCCTCATTCAATGAGGCTTCATGCAAATCGTTATAGCGGGTACGGTCTCACTCACCCTGGCAGGCGATGAATAGGTTTGGTTTCTTGTATCCCTGTGGAAGAGAAACACGAACTTTACAAATATGACCCGAGCGGGAAATCCAAATCAGGAAAGAAAAAGCCAATAAGGAGGAGAAGTGGCAGGTAGTGGGAGCCCACCATTAATGGCGGGGTGTCCTAAAAATGATGCAGGGACAGAGGGAACAGAGAAGGTGCAGAACAGGAGTGGTGTAGATGGCACAGTGAGATAGAGAGATGCCAATATACCACTGTATGAAAAACGTTTAGGCACTCCCAGCCAACTTGTATGTTTCTAAGTGAACATGGTTCAGAGTTAAATGCAAAATTACTGCTTCCTTGCTGATTTTAACAGACTGAAAATTATAAAACAGTAAATATGGCATGTGCAAGAATTTGGATACCCTGCCAGCTGAGTCAGTGTTACCCTTCCAGCAGTTAGCGTTGCTGGATTTAAAAAAGGTTTGGATAAGTTCCTAGAGGTTAAATTCATAAACTGCTATTACGATAATTAATAAGGAATAGTAGCTTGTGATCTGTCTAATGTTTGGGTACTTGCCAGGTGCTTGTGACTTGGATTGGCCACTGTTGGAAACGGGATGCTGGGCCTGATGGACCCTTGGTCTCACCCAGTATGGCATTTTTTATGTTCTTATTTTAAATAGATATTATTAATGCCCATAAAATTGATTAATTCATTAGACCTTCAATTAGTTAGGTGAAGACAATTCCACGGTTTAGCAAATACTCTGACCCTTCTAACCTTTCAAGTTGTGATTGCTGTTCAGTCCACTTTCAATAACCATGGGCTCTTCTATGTAGCTAGGTGGAAGTGTTTAAGAGATTTTTATAGCCTTCCCCTGTTTAAAAACTGCAGAAAATGTCGTGCTTAACTTTCTACCATACAGAAATGTATCATCTTATGTTCACTTAGATATTTATTGAAACATGCAATTTGACCAGAAGGTCCTAACATTTGCATACAACTGTCTATATGCCTCTGGGTCATTCCAATGAGTCTGTTCATTTCTACTGTACCTGAGGCCGAGGCCTTGATACATGTGTCATCTGTTGCTTCCTCAGTGTGATGCTGAAGCTAGGGGCATGCAGGTAAAACACCTTCATTTCATTCGTTTCAATTCGTTTTAATTTTAGCGCATGCTAAAACTAAAAAGCAAAACTAAGCAAACTTTGCTTGATTTTTTGTCGTTTTATTTTGGAAAGAACATAAATGAAACAGATAAGAAAACTGGTTCTTACCTGCTAATTTTCATTCCTGTAGTACCACGGGTCATTCCAGACTCCTGGGTTTATGCATCTGTGCCAACAGATGGACAGAGAAAGTTTAACTGACACTGCTTGATAAGCACTGGTGCCACCTTCAGTTCATCATAGAGGCCGCTATCTGGGTCAAGTATGCCTCCACCCAGATCATTAACTCCTGAGCCTCTTGAGCTACCATCCAGCTCTTGGTACCGCCCTGTTGATTGATATAAGCCACGGTCGTCACACTGTCCAACAGAATTCTGACTGAATGACCTTGGACCATCAGCAGAAAGGACAGCAACGCTAATCGTAGCGCCCTGGTCTCCAAGCGATTGATAGACCAGGAGCGCTCCTCTGGCGACCACACACCCTGAGACAACTGAAGCTGGCAAACTGCCCCCCAACCAGAAAGATTGGCATCAGTAGTAACAACGATCCAATCCGGGACCTCTAGATCAACCCCCCGAAGATGGCGAGATGTTTGGAGCCACCAAGAGAGGCTTTACCTCGTAGGAACATCCAGCGATATCGGCTAATGAAAAACCTCCAACAGTGTATTTCATTGTGCCAACAGAGCTTTCTGTAATGGTCTCATATGTGCAAAAGCCCAGGGAACCAACTCGAGGGTGGAAGCCATGGATCCCAGAACCTGTAAAAAATCCCAAGTTCTGGGCACCCGCAATGCCAATAGACGGTGGACCTGTGCCTGCAATTTGTTTGCTTTCTTGCTGTCAAGAACACCTTGCCCACGCTCGTTGAACCGGGCCCCCAGATACGTGAGACACTGGGATGGGTTGAGATGGCTCTTGGCGAAATTCAGCCCAGTGATTGAAGGAGCTGAATGACCTTCCTGATTGCTGAGTGACAACTGGCCTCTGACTTTGCCCTGATGAGCCAATTGTAGAGATAAGGATGTACCAGAACTCCCTCGCATCACAAGGCCTCCGTCACTATCTACCATGATCTTGGTGAAGGTCTGTAGCACCATGGCTAGTCCGAAAGGAAGGGCCTGAAACTGGAAATGCTGACCTAGAACCACGAAACTCAGATAACACTGGTGATCCCAAAGATAAGCCTCCATTAGATCCAAGGAAGCTAGGAACACCTGACTGTGAACCACCACAATCACCAACCTCAGAGTTTCCATGCAAAATCTCAGGACTTTCAGTACTGCACTTACTCTTTTTAGGTCCAGAATAGGATGAAAAGTGCCCTCCTTTTTTGGAACCACGAAATAAATGGAGTATCGCCTGGTGCTTCGTTCTTCTGGGGGAACCAACACCACGGCTCCTAAACCCTGCAACTTGTCCAAGGTCTCTCGAACCATGTGTTGCTTTGCCACTGAACTGCATGGGGAGACCAAAAAGAGGTTGCGGATGGCACGAGCAAATTCTAAAGCGTAACTGTCTCTTATTATCGAGAGGATCCACTGATCCTGAGTGAGGCTGGCCCACTCCTCATAGAAAAGCACTAGACACCCCCCTAAGAAGGGAACGATTGAGTGGGCCGGCCTCGCCTCATTGGGAGGATTTTGCCCCCGCGACCCCACCTCCGGGTGGGCTCTAAAGAGCCTCTGAGCTCCTGAAAAAAGTCTGCGTCCAGGACTGACCATGGCCCATAAACTGCCTCTGTGGGGCTGTCGCATGTCGAGGCCTTCTGCCTTCTCGGAAACGGGCCCAAGACTGAAAGGACTGTCTGCACTTAGGCTTATCCTCTGGACAACCTTATTGTCTCCTTACTGTTTTATCAACTGCTAGAGATCCTCTCCTAACAAAAGAAGGCTCTTAAATGGCAGAGAACCCAATTGAGATTTGGATGAAACATCCGCAGACCAGTGCCACAACAATCTCCTGGCTGACACCGCAGAAGCCATAAGCCAAGAAGAGGTCTGCACTAAGTCATAGAATGCACCAGCTATGTACGCCACTGAAGCCTCCAAGCGCTCCTCAAGACCACCGTCCACACTGGGGTTAGCTTGGTCCCCTTGAAGCTGCTGCACCCAATGCAAGCATGCCCACTACATGAAGCTGGAGCAAATAGCCACCCGAAAGCTCAAAGCAGAAACCTCAAAGGCTGCAGGTGAATCTCCAGCTTACAGTCTTGGACATCCTTTAAAACTGCGGCCCCTGCTACCGGAATAGTCATCTTTTTGGTGATAGCCGATACCGCAGCGTCCACCTTTGGCATAGTGAAGAGCTCTAACGTCTGCTTGGGTAAAAGATACAGCTTCGACATAGCTGGGCCCACCCATAAGCCCACATCAGGAGAATTCCACTCCTGGTCCACCATCCTCTGCATGGACCTATGGTAGGGAAAAGTCGAGGGAGGACTACGAGTCCCATCCAGAACCGGGTCCACCCCATCTAGGTCTGAATCCAACTGAGGGAGCTTCAAACCGAGCTCCCCGAGGACCAGCAGAATCAAGTGGGCCAATTCCCCTCGACGAAACAAATGAAGAATCTTGGGATCGTCCCTGTCAGACACTGGCATATCAGCAACATCGTTCCCCGGATCCAGATCGCCAGCATCTGGGTCCGCTGCATCCAGATCATCTGCCCCGTGATCAGGAGCCGGAACCCCCACAAAGGGGAGCCCTGCCTCCCCAGGAGTCTCTGAGGATCCTCTATCCGACCACAGAGGCCCCAATAAACGCTGCACCCTGAGGGCCAGAGTACTCCGCGACCGAGTAGAGCCCGACCTAGTTACCTGAATGGCTGGGGAGGAAGGAGGAGGGACTATTCCCATCTGCTGAAGGTCTGACCCTTTCTGCTGTGCCAAAAAGGGGCAGGGGAGCAGCAAAATAAATTCAGGGGAGAAACCGTGGGGAGCAGACCCTGTAGGCCCAGTGCCCCCCAACCGAGCTAAATCCACCGGCAGCGCCTCATCCAAACTCCCCTGCCCCCACCCTACAGGGCCCGAGTTCACTGGGGAAAGCCACGGGGGGGAGTTCTCCAGTCCCCCCGAAAGCACTGCCAAGTCTGCCGGGGAACCTAAAATGACTACTGTTTCCGCGCTGGCCGAGGCCGAAGGCCCGACATGGGAAACCCGTCCCTGAGAGCAACCATATGGGTGGCCAAAGGAGGCCCAACACGCTGGCATTTTGCGGAGGGGAAGGGAAATAGAAGGCCCCTCACCACCTGAAACACATGCCAAGCAGAGAGAGAGAGAGCCGGCTGAGCCGGACAGGAACTGCGCCACACACGCGGCAGGCCCAACCACAAACCATAGCATGCGGTTAACCACGGAGCCCAGCCCGAAAAATGCCACCCCGATAGCGAAAACACCACCCGCAGAGCCCAGGAGAGACACTGCCCCGCTGCAGCTGCTGCCTGCTGAAACTGGGTTGTTTTTTTTTAAACTTTACAAAAATAACAGGGCCTCTGCTCTCCTAAGGCCAAGGGGACCTGTTCAGCTTCAGCTCAGTCTGAAAGCTAGGAGAGGGAGAGCCCTAAAAACAAAAAGCAGCTGCCCCTAGCTGAAAAACTGCCTAGGCGGCCTCGTGAAGGGAGGGATCTGGACCAACAGATCTGCACCTCACAGATGGGAGCCAGAGCGAGCGAACAAAAAGGTCACCAACCTCCAGCTCGTCCACCTCAACCAAACAGGGAGGGGTTCCCCCGGGGAACATGACCCCTGGGAGAAAGGCTTCTGAGAAAAAGAAAAAAGACTGAAAAAAAGCACCAGAAACTGCATCAGCCACCATCTGCTGGAGACAGAGAAATACTGGGGAACTGCAGGTGGCACCAGGGCTTATCAAGCAGTGTCAGTGAAACTTTCTCGGTCTCCATCTACTGGCACAGATGCATAAACCCAGGAGTCTGGAATGATCCGGGTACGTACAGGGAAATCACTGTTTTCATGTCATTTCAAAATGAAAGCACATCTTTAGCTGAAGCTGAACACAGGCTGGGCTGTTCCATGGGCACTGGCTACTCTTTCCTACGGCTGCTTGGCCTCTGATTTTATAAATACAGATGTCCCTGTTTACAGGAAACAGCAAGGCAGGCGATCTAACAAAGCCGTGAGGAAACAAGAAGGAATAGATGCCCAAGAAAGTCTTTTTCAAATCTTTTATTGGTGGAGACGTGTAGTGCTTGTTTAAAACGCCCGACTCAGGCCGAGTTTCGCCACATTCCAGTGGCTGCCTCAGGGGCTTAAATATGGACACACTGAAAAAAATCGCAATGCGATTCAGAAAACCATCCGCAACACAGACGTATCTTAAATTAAGTACATTGTGCTTAATCATCTATCGGTTCCATTCGCTAAGAGTGCCGCATACGTATTCTTGCAGGACAGCACAGGTCGTCTCTGCTTTCTTGCGCATCTATTCCTTTTTGTTTCCTCCTGTTTACAGGAAGCCCCTCTGTTTCAGAACTTAGTATCAGACACAGCAAGAAGTCTGATCTTTCAGAGTAATCTAATGCAGTAACACGGTGGACAACAGAAAAGGACCAACCTGCCCATCCAGTTTGATTAGTTATACTTGTCCACGGTTACCAGCTATACAGCATGACTGCCAGTAAAGACAGTTTTTATCATGTTCATACTTTGTACACCATCTTCCTCGGTAGCTCAGCAAGCAAGATTCCCTGTTTAGTTCACATCCAGAACTTCTCCAGTGCCGTGTCTAACCACTAGGCCCCACAATAAGGCAAACAGCTACCAACATCTGTGTGATCGCTGCCCAAACCTCTAGTATCCTAAGTCCCTAGGGTCCCCCCAGATGGTACAGCATCATCTTCAGTCTACTGTACCGACCTGGTTGACACGAAGTATGACTAGCCTGCCAGACAGATCCATCTATGGGAGTGCCTGTGTGTCTGCTAGGACTTCTGTCATTTCATATTACCCAGCTTTATCATCCATTCTGACAGTCCCAACATTCACTGAATCATTTGAGAAGGGCTTCAACTATATTTTCACATTTTTTGCAAATATGAATGTTCTATTTATCCCATGTCTTCTTGAAATATTGTTTTAATCTCACCTCACTGTGTACTGCTCCCACAGAGTTCTGCACTCCAAATGCATCACTCTGCATTTTAGTATTGAAACCCAACTTCCAAACAATTGACCACTCTTCGAGCTTCCTTAGATCACTTCTCATACAGTCTACATCATCAGGTGTGTCCACTCTGTGGCAGGTCTTATTGTCATTCACAAAAAGGCAAACTTTTCTTTTTAATCCCTTCACTATACTGCTCACAAAGATATTGAACAGGACAGATCCCAGAAGTTGTCCACTCATCAGCTTCCTTTTTTCGGAGTGAACTCTATCTACCAGCACACTCTCTTGTCTATCCCTAAACCAGTTTCTAATCCTCCATCACCCTGGAACCTAACTCTAGATTACTCAGTATGAGCCTTCTATGTGAAACAGTATTCCAACTTTTGCTGAAGTCCAAGTATATCCCATCCAACACCCAGCCCCGATCTAATTCTATGGTCATCCACCTGAAAAAAATGAGTAAGATTTGTCTAACATGATCTCCCTCTGGTAAAATCAGGCTGCCTTGAATCCTTCAACTTGCTGGATTCAAGATACTTCACTATCTTTTCCTTCAGAAGAGTCTCCATTAAGTTTCCCCAGCACCAAAATCAGACTAAGTAGTCTGTAATTTCCAACCTCTTCCCTATTACAACTTTAATAAAGAGGGACAACATCCACCCTTTTTCAGTCCCATTGAGCCGGTTCCAAAGATCTATTGAGCAGGTCCACTGAAGGACCTGCCAGAACCTCCCTGACTCATCCAGCCCCATGCTTTATTCCACACAAATGCTCTCATTTGCAAATGCCATTACCATATGTACCCTCACTAAGTATCAGGATCCTTCTCCAACCTCTTCTTCAGTGTGAATCCAACAGAAATATTTGTTCAGTATCTCTGCTTTTTCCTTGTCACCCTCCACACATAAGAACATAAGAATATAATATTTGCCATACTGGGTCAGACCAAAGATCCATCAAGCCCAGCATCCTGTTTCCAACAGTGGTCAAGCCAGGATCCCAAGGGGTAGATAGATTCCATGCTGCTTATCCCAAGAATAAGGCAGTAGATTTCTGTAATTCTTGTGTCTTCTTGGTGTAATGATTCCTCTTCTGCCCTTCTTCCTTTCATGGATACAGCTAAAAAAAAGACTTGCTGCTTTGCTTTACCTTTTCACTCATGCCTTTTACCATTCTGACAACTTTCCCTGCCACTTTCAGCTTTCCCAGATATTCTTCTCTGTGCTCCTCTTTCTGAGATCCCTTGTATGTCGTGAATGCTAATCTTTTTACCTTACATTTTTACCACCCCTTTTGAAACCCAGACTGGTTCCTTTTTCCTGTTATTTAGTCTTGGGGCAATTTTCAGTCTGCATTTTGGGCCAAAGCCCCCAGGTCCGTTTCACCTATGATCTTTGGCCCGAGTTTCAAAGTGAAACAAAGCGTGCTCGTACTTTGCTCTGAAACTTGCTGAGGGTGCTTTTGTTCCTGCTTTCTCTGTGGGTAATTTTTCCATGGAAAATAATGCATGTAAATCTGGAAATGCAATCTGCGTGTCTTAATTTCCTCTTCCAACCTAAACATGCCCTCTGGGAACACCTTCTCTAAATGCAGCTATATGTTCACGTGTTGTGGAACAATGCGCATACTTTTAGGTGCATTGAGGAAGGATAAGTTTCAGTCAGCCAATTTATGCTTGTAAATCACTAGCTACACATGTAAATGACCTTGTAAATTGTGCTCTTTTTACCTCTCCTGGTAATTCAGCTCGCTGGTCTTCTACTTCCACCCTGCCAGGGCCTCTAGTTATTGTTACCGTACTGTTCTAGTTAATGCACCGGTACTGGGATCCCTGGCTGGATGTTACACAGGTGGCTGCTGTGGATGGATTCCTGGAAACTCGGTTCTTTGATCGAGGTTCCACAGTCAGGGTTACCTCACCACACTGCTGAGGCACCCCAGAGTTTGGTTCCTAACATTGTTATACCATTGTACGACTGTCCATTTCATACTGAGACTGGAAGCATTTATCCCCATGAACTGATACAGGACTTCAGCGCATGACCAAGATAGATGGATGCTGCTCTGAAGGTACTTACATCTATGTAGCTGGCATTGATGTAGTTGTCTTCTGGTGAGCTGGATCGCAAAATGACTCGTGAGTGATCATCTGAAAGAGAAGAGGGGGCAGAAGCATGTTACTGCAAGGAACAGTTCGGGTAGAGTGTATTACTACCTCTTCCCTGCTGCTTTAGACGGGGTCAGATCCCATTCATAATTCAAGGTTTCCAATGTAGGATGCAGTATGTTGTTTCTTGTAGAAAAGTTCATTATGGGCAGAGAAAATCATTTCTTCTGGTATGATGCACTGAATTTCCAAAAGTTCCTGTGGAAAGCGATGGCCATACGGTTTCTTGTAAAGTTGGCCCTTTGGGCTCAGTAATATGGTACAGTCTAGCTCTGCCTAGTACAGGGGTGGCCAACTCTGATTCTTGAGAGCCACAAACAAGCCAGGCTTTTAGGATATCCACAATGAATATGCATGAGATAGATTTGCATACAAGGGAGGCAATGCATGCAAATCTATCTCATGCATATTCATTGTGGATAGCCTGAAAACTTGGCCTGTTTGTGGCTCTTGTTACGTTCTGGTGTTTAGTGTGCCCATGGGCCTCAGCCCGACCCAGACCTTCTAGGCCGAGCCAAGGGTCGACGGTGGCTCCGCATGGCTAAACAATCTACCCTCTGCCAGGCAGGCAAGCTCCCATGGCCAAACATCCGAGGATGTTGGAAGGTGAATGGTCCTCCGACCATTCCGGGCCCTTTTGGACCTGCTGCGAGCAGCATGGAGCAGCAAGCCTGGCCTGAGGTTGAGGGCAGCCGGGCCTTGGCGTAGAGACATGACTACAGTTGATGCAGCGGCATCCAAGACAAGACGAGGTTGGTGCAGACGGCACCCAAGGCGAGACTCATGGCTGGGTTGATGCAAACAGCATCCGAGGCAAGACACATAGCTGGGTTGAGGCAGACAAAGACACATGGCTGGGTTGATGCAGACGGCATCCAAGGCGAAGACACTGGACATCACAAGGAAGACACAAGGCATGGACGTTGGCACTGCCTCTCAGGGCACCCTACTCAGGCCACCCGCGGGACTGTCGCGGACCACCCTGTCCATTACGCACCCTACACAGCCCTTGCAGACTGGTCACGGACCACGACGGGAGCGGGACAGTGCAGGAACACACATCAGGCTTGATGGCTCAGGAGCACAGGACAACCATCCACCGGCAGCCTAGTCCACCCAGGAACTACATCTGGGGGACCCCCGGCCTACCGGACCAGAAGGCTCCAGAGCAAAGATGAGGCGGAGCGAAGGGAAGAACATCCAGGAAGGCAGGAACACCAGGACGAAGGCTGAAGACACCTGGACATGGACCTCAGGTGAAGACATGGACATGGCATGGCATGACAAGACGAGACGACATCATGGTGAGGAGCTCCACGTGAAGAAGACCTTACATGGGCCCTGGCAGGCAGGAGCCTCCAGGGTGAAGACACGGCAACGATGCAAGGCCAGGAACAATGAACGGAGCAGCCCTTTATAGGGCTGAGGCAGGAAACAGTTCTCTAGGTGGGGCCCAGACACTTCCTGTGTCTGGCCCTTTAAATAGAGTAGAAAGACGCGGCCGCGCGCCTAGAGGCAGTGCAGGAGCTGTGCAGGACCGCAGACAGTGGCCTGCACAGACGTAGTCGCGTAGCAGCGTCAAAGAGGCAGGGCTGAGCCTGAGCGCAGGCTCCAAATTCGGCAGCAGCTCCAGCCGCTGCAGGAGGCCCCGGGGGCGGCTCCTGCCGCTACTCGAGCCCGGGGCTGCGGCCTGAACGCCGCGAAGAAGATGATGATGTCGGGGGCACTCCCAGCCCCGTGGGAGGCCGTGGCTCTGACTGTGGAGCGAAGAAAGAAGCAGGGCGGCCTCCTGGCCGCGAGGGCAGGCCGATGGCGGCGTCCTGCTGCGTTGGCGAAGAAAAGGCAGCGTGGGGTAAGAGGCCTGCTCGCGGGGAAACCCGCGGGCAGCGCTAATTCATAACAGCTCTCGAGGACTGGAAATGGCCACTCCTGGCCTAGTAGCTCAATGCACAAGTTGTAGGAACCAATAATGCAAGGAGAGGTGGTAGGAATATTCCACTGCCACATGTAGAAACAATTCCACTTACTACACAATGAGTACAGTTTTATACATTACAAAGGTCATCATCTAAGTATTGGCTGTTAATGCCAAACAGACCACAGGCATGATAATGATCGACCCCTGAAGTGCTCAAGTGAAAATCCAGCATAGAAAAATACTTGTCCACCTGCTCCTCCTATAATTTATTGCGTAATTATTGGAATTGTATACAAGTGTTTCACTGTTGATGGTGCTTTGCAGGTGTCCACAGTGTGCCCGCTTTTAGTCATGTGAAAAAGAGATGTTTCCCGTGAGTGTGTTCGGGTTGGGAGAAGGAAGGATGCAAGCAAACATTCCCTTTTCAGAAATACAAGTGATCTTTCTCCCCGGCTCGCCACCCTGTGGTGCACCAATGGGAAAAATATTTTCAACGTTAGACGAACCGCCCTGGTTTCTAGGCGATTGATCGGCCATTTCGCCTGCTCCATAGTCCATAGTCTCTGGGCTGACTGAGACTGGCACACAGTTGCCCATCCGGCAAGGCTGGCATCCGTGGTCATGACCACCCATTGTGGCATCTCCAAGTCCACTCCCTGAAGCAAATGAGTGAGATTGAGCCACCAATCCAGGCTGTTCGAGGCGAAATCCGGAAGAGGCAAGGAGGCTTGAAATTCCTGAGACACCAGCTTCCATCTGGAAAGCAACGCCCTCTGCAGCGGGCTCATATGCGCAAATGCCCAGGGCACTAAGTCGATAGAGGACGCCATTGAACCCAGGACCTGCAGGTAATTCCATGCTGTGGGAATCGCTAGGCCACGAAGGCGTTGTACCTGGGAATTGAGATTGAGTGCCTGGTCCTGTTGCAGAAAAACCCGTCCCAGGCGGGTATCGAAACATGCCCCCAGGAAATCCAGCGTCTGCGAGGGGACAAGGCAGCTCTTGGCAAAGTTCACCACCCAGCCGAGAGAGCTGAGGAGGGTCAACACCCTGTCGACTGACTGGCGACAGAGATCCCAGGACTTCGCCCGGATGAGCCAGTCGTCCAGGTAGGGATGGACCAAGATTCCCTCCCTCCGGAGTGCCGCTGCTACCACCACCATCACTTTGGTGAAGGTCCATGGCGCGGTCGCCGGTCCAAATGGCAGAGCCTGAAACTGAAAATGCTGTCCCAGGATCTTGAACCGAATGAACCGCTGATGTTCCCGGTGGATGGGGATGTGGAGATAAGCTCTGTAAGATCCAAGGATGCCAGGAATTCCCCTCCGTGAACCGCCGCTATGACGGAACGCAGGGTTTCCATTCGGAAGAGGAGCACCCTGAGAGCCTTGTTGACAGTCTTGAGGTCCAGGATCGGACGGAAAGCATTGTCCTTTTTGGGAACCACGAAGTAAATGGAATAATGGCCTGACCCATGTTCCTCTGGCAGGACTGGCAGTATAGCTCCAAGGTCGAGGAGCCTGTCGAGGGTCTGACGTACAATCTGTTGCTTCTGCAGCGTTCCACAAGGCAAGAAGAGGAACCTGTCTCTTAGGGGTTGAGCAAATCCTAAAATGTAACCGTGTTTTAGAATATCCAGTACCTACTGATCCGAAGTGATCTTGACCCACTCCTCATAAAACAGGGAGAGTCGTCCCCTCACCCTGGGAACTGGGGAGCAGGTCAGCGACCCTTCATTGGGCAGATTTTGTAGCGGGGCTCTGAGAGGAACCCTCCTGGGAGGGTCTGCGTCCCCGAAATGACTGGGACCAAGCTTAGGACCTTGAGGATGGAGGTTTCTGGGACACTGGTCTTGATTGCCGAAATTGCCTTTGTCCGCGAAATCGATTTCTTGAAGCATTGAAAGATCGGGAAGTCCTTGGCCGATCCTTAGGGAGCTTATGCACCTTATTCTCTCCCAGGGATTTGATGATCTGGTCCAAATCCTCGCCAAACAGAAACTTGCCTTTAAAGGGGAGAGAACCCAATCTAGACTTGGAAGAAGAGTCCGCTGACCAATTCCTACGGAAACCATCGAACGTGCCAGGACTCGCAAGAGATCGTACAGCGCGTCTGCTCCATAGGCTATCACTGCCTCAAGGCGCTCCGCTTGTTGGGCTTTATCTGGTGGGAGGTCCTGAGCACCGAGCAGCTGTTGGACCCATCTCAAACCTGCCCTCTGCATGAGGGAACTACACACCGCTGCCCGGACTCCCAAGGCGGACACCTCAAAGACCCGTTTGAGGTAGACTTCCAACTTGCGATCCTGGAGATCTTTTAAGGTGGCTCCACCAGTGACCGGTATGGTAGTCCTCTTTGTGACCGCCGTCAGCGAAGAATCCACCTTTGGCACTTTAAGGAGCTCCAGGACATCCTCTGGGAGAGGATAGAGCTTGTCCATGGCTCTCCCAATTCGTAGACCGGACTCCGGGGCGTCCCATTCCTTGGATAACAGCTGTAGGAGCCTTGGATGAAGAGGAAACATCTTCCCTGGCGGACGCAACCCCGCAAGTACCGAATCTCCCTTACAAGCTCCGGAACTGTCTCCCGAAGGATCCGGAGGTGCCTCAATATCCAAATCGGAAAGGACATGGGGGATAAAGTGCTCCAGTTCATCCCTCTGACAGAGGGACAAAACTCGGGAATCATCCCCTTCCAGCTGCGCGCTTGAAGCGGGATCATCATGATCCTGATCTGGATCCACCATGGAGGAATCTTGTGGGCCACAATGGGTACTACCCGGACCCGGGAAGTCCCCTGGAGGGCTCCAACATCCACCCGACTCACCTTAGGGGGAGGGGGCCAGAGGAGAGCTATTCTGTTGACTCATGCGTGCTAAATATGCATTGTGCATAAGAAGCACGAAATCCGTAGTAAAAGCTGGTGGGGGAGGGGGCTCCAAGGGAGGCGCAGCTGGAACGGGCCCCGGGACAACCCCCCCCCCCCCGCGGCGGAGTCCTTTGGAGTCAATATGGGAGGAGCAGGAAAAGAATCCCCATGCGGGCTGCCATTTAGCTGTGATCCAGCAGCATCTTCCGAATTCAAAATGGCCACTGTTCCCATGCTCGGCAAGAACGGGGCCGACCCCCCTAACAGTCGTTGAACCTGCGAAAGTGAGGCCTGTCGATCCGCCACTCTCGAGGGGCCCTCCCCACCAGGGAGGCACCGAGAGCAAATCCCTTCACGGGAGAGCCGCGTCCCGGGCTCCCTGTGAAGAGGTTCAATTTCGGGACCCCCCCTGAAGTACGAAAGAGCAACTGAACATCTTCCGACTAATCATGCCAGCAGTGAAACGCACAGCCATCTTGAACATACTAATATTTGCAACGCAAATGATACGTAATGCGTAGTGACGCAGTGATGTACTAATTTTTAGCGTAACATAACGTAACTCCATTTTGGAATAATACTTTGTATTGTATTAATACGAATGACAATGTAAAATGTCTAACACGTCAATTAAATGACGAAACAATAGTCTGATCTTAAGCTACACCTACTAGAGGACCACGCTAGCTAATGCTTGTTCAGCAATTTGTGAAATGTTTGTTCAGCAAAAACCAGAACGCATGTGTGAAAGATAAGAGTTGTAAAGTGCATAAAAGTTTGCTCCGGAGGGGGCGTGGCATGCAGTTGTACTGAGCCTTTGTCTTAGCTGCATCTTGCTGGCAATAAAAGTCTATCTTTACGGATCAGTTGTCTGGACCTCCTTACTGACTAAAAAGAGACGGTTACATTTGGCGAGCCAGCCAGGAGGTACCGGGGACGCTATTTTAGCCCCCCAGTTGGTCCGGTAGTTTGGTGGCGGAGCGATCCCCCAGACGCACCTGGTGAGTGGCCACCGCTGAGTTCAGCGATCGGGTTTCTGAGGGGACCGTTCCACAGAAATTCTTCTGAGACCTCTGGGCTGGTGATCTGGAAAGAAGGCTTTCGTGACGATCGGAAGAATCCTGCAGGCGAGTATTATGGGAATGATGGAAAAAAAGAAGAATAGCTAAAAGAGTAGCAAATAACCGGTCCATCCGTGAGGGGACCGAGGGGGCTTTGATCACACCCCAAGCGGT